>NC_048302.1:79121355-79214417 GCF_013100865.1 Trachemys scripta elegans | reverse complement strand
CGTTTAAAAGCGCGCTGGCGCAGCTTACTGACTCGCTCAGACCTCAGCGAAAAGAATATCCCCATTGTTATTGCTGCTTGCTGTGCGCTCCACAATATCTGTGAGAGTAAGGGGGAGACATTTATGGCGGGGTGGGAGGTTGAGGCAACTCGCCTGGCCGCTGATTACGTGCAGCCAGACACCAGGGCGGTTAGAGGAGCACAGCAGGGCGTGGTGCGCATCAGAGAAGCTTTGAAAACGAGTTTTGTGACTGGCCAGGCTACTGTGTGAAACTTCTGTTTGTTTCTCCTTGATGAACCCTCCAAACCCCCCCCCGACCCAGTTCACTCTACTTCCCTGTAAACCAACCACACCACACCACCTTCCCCTCCCGCTTGCAGAGGCAATAAAGTCATTGTTTTTTCACATTCATGCATTCTTTATTAGTTCCTCACAGAAGTAGGGGGATAATTGCCAAGGTAGCCTGGGATGGGTGGGGGAGGAGGGATGGAAAAGGACACACTGCATTTTAAAACTTTAACTCTTATTGAAGGCCAGCCTTCTGATGCTTGGGCGATCATCTGGGGTGGAGTGACTGGGTGGACGGAGGCCCCCCCACCGTGTTCTTGGGCGTCTTGGTGAGGAGGCTATGGAACTTGGGGAGGAGGGCTGTTGGTTACACAGGGGCTGTAGTGGCGGTCTCTGCTCCTGCTGCCTTTCCTGCAACTCAACCATACGCTCGAGCATATCAGTTTGATGCTCCAGCAGACGGAGCATTGCCTCTTGCCGTCTGTCTGCAAGCTGACGCCACCTATCGTCTTCAGCCCGCCACTTGCTCTGTTCATCCCGCGATTCAGCCCGCCACCTCTCCTCTCGTTCATATTGGGCTTTTCTCATCTCCGACATTGACTGCCTCCACGCATTCTGCTGTGCTCTATCAGCGTGGGAGGACATCTGCAGCTCTGTGAACATATCGTCCCTCGTCCTACGTTTTCTCTTTCTAATGTTCACGAGCCTCTGCGAAGGAGAAACATTTGCAGCTGGTGGAGGAGAAGGGAGAGGTGGTTAAAAAAGACACATTTTAGAGAACAATGGGTACACTCTTTCATTACAAGGTCGCATATTTCGGCTTGCAGGCAGCCATGGTAGGCCACAGTGTTTTGGCTTTTTTAACCTTCTTAACATGCGGGAAAGGTTGCAAACAGCAGCGCATTTCCCATATCAAGGATGAATTGGGTTGTCCATTTAAAATGGGGTTTCAATGTAAAAGGAGGGGCTGCAGTTTCCCGGTTAACATGCGGCACAAACACAAGTAAACCACCCCCCCCCCCACACACACACACACGATTCTCTGGGATGATCACTTCACCCCTCCCCCCACCGCGTGGTTAACAGCGGGGAACATTTCTGGTCAGAAGAGCAGGAACGGGCGCCTCTGAATGTCCCCTTAATAAAATCACCCCATTTCAACCAGGAGAGCTTTCTGGAGATGTCCCTGGAGGATTTCCGCTCCATCCCCATACACGTTAACAGACTTTTCCAGTAGATGTACTGGCCACGATTGCCAGGGCAAATTAATCATTAAACACGCTTGCTTTTTTTTTTTTGTAATGTTTACAAATATTTACAAAGTTACACTCACCAGAGGTCTCCTGTGTGCCCTGAGGGTCTTGGGTGAGTTCGGGGGTTACTGGTTCCAGGTCCAGTGTCACAAACATATCCTGGCTGTTGGGGAAACCGGTTTCTCCGCTTCCTTGCTGCTGTGAGCTACCTACAGTACCTCCATCGTCATCTTCCTCGTTCCCCGAACCGTCTTCCCTGTGTGTTTCTCCAGTGAGAGAGTCATAGCACACGGTTGGGGTAGTGGTGGCTGCACCCCCTAGGATCGCATGCAGCTCCGCGTAGTAGCGGCAAGTTTGCGGCTCTGCCCCGGACCTTCCGTTTGCTTCTCTGGCTTTGTGGTAAGCTTGCCGTAGCTCCTTAATTTTCACGCAGCACTGCTGTGTGTCCCTGTTATGGCCTCTGTCCTTCATGGCCTTGGAGATCTTTTCTAATACTTTTCCATTTCTTTTACTGCTACGGAGTTCAGCTATCACTGCTTCATCTCCCCATATGGCGAGCAGATCTCGTACCTCCCGTTCGGTCCATGCTGGAGCTCTTTTGCGATCCTGGGAGGACTCCATGACGGTTACCTGTGCTGATGAGCTCTGCGTGGTCACCTGTGCTCTCCACGCTGGGCAAACAGGAAATGAAATTCAAACCTTCGCGGGTCTTTTCCTGTCTACCTGGTCAGTGCATCTGAGTTGAGAGCGCTGTCCAGAGCGGTCACAATGAAGCACTGTGGGATAGCTCCCGGAGGCCAATAACATCGAATTCCGTCCACACTACCCCAATTCCGACCCGCAAAGGCCGGTTTTATCGCTAATCCCCTCGTCGGAGGTGGTGTAAAGAAACCGGTTTAAAGGGCCCTTTAAGTCGAAAGAAAGGGCCTCGTTGTGTGGACGTGTCCAGGCTTAATTCGGTTTAACGCTGCTAAAGTCGACCTAAACCCGTAGTGTAGACCAGGCCTTAGAAATCGCTGCCAGCCCACCCTGGGCAGCCGGAACTCCCACTGTCAGCCCACCCCAGGACTAATAGTGGGAGCCCCTCCTCCCAGGACTCCTGCAAGGAGAGGCTCCTGCTGTCAGACCTAGGTGGCTGGGGCTCCTGCAGTCAGCCAGATGTGTGACCTGAGAGCACTTTAAAGGCTCAGAAACCAAAAGGGAACTAAAGAGAACCCACATTTCATTGGCTTAAAAATCATGAGGATTTTTTTTAATCTCATGATTTGGGGGGAGGGGGCAGGGTCTGACGCATGATTTTCCAGTGGTGAGGGTTGGCAACACTGCTGGATTTATGACTAAAGTGTGTTTAAATGAGGCAGTTCAGGGGAATTGTAAACAGGTCTGTCCAGGTCTTGAATACAAATGAAGAAGGGTTGACCAGAGACAGTGGGATTGCAATTTACATGTGCAATAAACAACCATCAACGCTCACAGGTGGTTGGGGGTCAGCATGTCTATTCCAGATTGGTTGTCAGGCAAACACAATGGAGGCACGTTTGCATATCAGATAAACAAAGCTATCAAGCTAACAAGTGGGGGAAGAGACAGCATAGCTTCACCCCCAGCAGGGAAGAGGAACTTTATTTGAGCTATGAAGAGAGAGGGGGGCTGAATCTCAAGTAATAAGCAATTGAACTAACTGATTGCATACAATATTACTGTATTATACAAGTGTATAGAGCAAGGTCTTTTCTTGAAAACTAATTACCTTTCACAATGATATTAAATCACGTGTATGTATTAACACTGTGTAAGGAATTATGGGTACTCATTGATATTAGGTGGTATAGTCTGCCCAGACAGGAGGAAATGTCAGCTATATTTATTTCTTATGTAAATTAAACATGGTGGAATCAGAAACAATGGAAGGTCCATTTTCATTGAAATCGTACAAGGGAATGGGAAGCCCACAGGAAAGGACGAATCCTACGAGGTTATCCTTTCTCTTGAAATAGTCATTGCTTATATCTTTCAAAATTCAAAGACAGAAACCATCTTTGGCATCCATCACTAAACAAACACAAGGGAACAGAGCTCTTGTGAGCTGAGAAAGATGGGTCCTTCAACCGAGAAGGAGTTGAAGTCTCTGGAAACTGAATATAGGTGAGCAACCTGCTTTGGCAAAGATCTTTCACCTAAGACAACAAGGGAAGCCAGCACCTTGTACTCTTATGGAAAGTTCTGACTGAGGGAAAGTCAGCCATGGCTGGGAAAAAGAATGACTGATGAGAGAAACCATCTTGAACAAAGCCCGTATCTTGCCAGATTAAGTTTTAGACAGTTAGAAGTGTGTTTTTTGTTTTGTTTTACTTGTAACTCTTTTTCTATCTTCATTCCTTTTACTTGAACTCAATCCTATGTATATTTTTGTTAATAAATTTATTTCATTTTTACCATAAACCAGCACAGTGCTGTGTTTAAAGGAAGGGGTGTATTTGGCCCTACTTATGTTAATAAGATGTGATGTAGTTTTGTCTCTCTTTACAAGAGCAACAAACCTTATTATTTCTCTGAGTTGTCCAGGCAAGGGCAATTTGGGGAAATTTGGGACTGGGAGTACATTGGGGTCATATTCTTGTTGGTTGTAACCAAGTCTGGTGGAAGCCAGAGGGGGGCTGTAGAGAGGCTGCTGAGGTCAGAGCTGCTGAACCAGGGCTGTATAGCACACAGACACTTAGGGTGTGACCTGCGTGCTAGTAGGCTGATTGTGAGCAGCCCAGGTTTGGAGCTACAGCAGTAAAGCATTTTGAGGCACCCAGGTTTACAGAGCAGGCAGTGACACATCCCCTCATTGGTCTGGATTGGCCCCCAAACCCTAGAAAAACCATGACAACAGTTCTTTGGGGTAGTATGGGGGAAAGGAAGCAATAGGGCCTCCTACCTTATCCAGGCATCCAATATAACAAGATCATTTGTTGATATATGTTCTCCTTATATTCTCTAATAGGAGGAGCTTCAAGAGCATCTAGTGCATCCAGTACAGTCAGTCATAGGACTGAGAGACCAGTTTCTGATGCATCTAGTGGGGCGTTACGGAGACCTAAGCCCACTAATGTTCGTGCTGCTTGGTTATAAATTATTTGTACTTTGCCCAGAGTTCTTACTTGATCGCCAGACTTATATTTCTATTGCTTTTGTAGATTATCTCTGTGCAAGAATATTGTCATCATTGTTTGCTGATTAAAGTGCACTGCAGTGTGGTGTAATTTCTTGTAAATTGGTTTTAAATGGACAATTTCACTTTAATCAGTGTTTCCTGAGAGAGGATGTATTTATAAAAGCGAGAGGTGAAAATTGAAATTGCAAATTATTTTTATTTGCAAAGCACAAATGAAATTCATACTTGTGAAGGATGCAATTGCTGCGCTTTGGTTCCAAGATGTAAAAATTAATGTTTTTAATTATTTTTTTTTAATTTGCAATAAACTTTCAAGCATGTGTTTAGTTTGTAAATGGTCCTAATTTTTCATCCTTGTTTGGTCTTCAGAACTTCTAGGTCATGCAATAATGGCTGAAAGGGTTTTCTTTTTATTACAGTTTGTGGGAATGTTTTTGATAAAAAGTAGATCTATATGTTTTATTTCTTATGATGCAGGAAGAGGGTATAGAAATATCTGAATGTTGTGCAGACTAGTGGAGGAAATCTACCTTGTAGCAGCAACAAAGCCATTCTGGTTGCACAGCAGTAACACTTCCTTTCATGTGAGTGAACTAAAATATTGAGGATGCAGGAAGTGTCTTCTTCTGCAACTATTGCAGATCATTCTAGCTGAATAAAGAAGTGGTGTTCATTCTGGGTCAGAAGTGATGTCTTTTCCAGACTTATGGACCTACACACAAGGAAAAAAGAACCTGCTGTACTGGGTAGAAATGTTTGTTGGATAGAAGAATAAATGTGAAGTGAAATTCTAATGTGAAGTCCAATAAAAACAGAAAATTCAACTATTCCCCAAACTGGGTTAATAGCCATTGTCTTTAGTGATGGCACTACTTGCAGACCTCTGCCCTGGCTCACTAGTGGGAACAGATATGGAGCTGTGGGAAACAAATTTAGTAGTACAGCATCCAAGTTTTGAGAGATACTAGCAACCAGAATTAGAAAAGAGGACAAAGTAAAATATATGGATAAATCCAAAGTTTTGCATCTTTAACTTCTATTTTTAATGTTATGTTTTATACTAGATCTCTTAAGTAGTTTCAGACCAACCTTAGCAACAGTTTCCCGTTACATAATAAATGTAAGATTTTATGGAAGTGGTAATGGAAGGCAGTATGTGATGTAGTTTATTTCCATATCTAAACTGCAACAGGCCATTTGGTCACTGGCCGCAGGATTTTCTTTCATAAAGAGCATGAATTATTATCTGCTATCCCTAGTTACTACTGTACTTTTGCTTGTTGTCCTGACTCCCTTATGGCAGAACTATTGGGGGTCTTTCTATTTAACAAAGATTTTTCTTTGTTTAATAGTATCGAGACCTAGACCTACAAAAGTCAGATCCATTTTCTCTCTCCATGTTTAGCACAATGGCATAAGTTTTTGAATATTTAATATTGTGATACACTTGGCACACAGGATCATCTAGTTTCTTTGGTCCTCTCTGATAACTTGACAGAACTGTATGGGTTAAAGAAGCTTTACCTCTGAACCTGTTGACTTTTGTGGATTAAATTTTTATATGCTTGACAATGTTTTAACAGTTTTTAACTTTAAACAGTAGTATGGAAAAAAGCTATAATTGAAATGTATTGTTCTTTCATTGTGACTGTAATGTGTTCTTTGAATAGTACTGCTGTAATTATTTGTATAACTGTGCTGATTAAAATTATTCACCACTTAAATTCTTTGTTTTTGAATGAGACACAAATAAACTATAATATCAGGGTACACTAGGCACTTTTGAGTGTTCCTATAGCAATTCTTTTCTCTGAAAAAACTAACAAAATGGGCTTAGTCTTAATCATCCCAGCTGCTTAGATTGAATTTGGTATGGGGAATTTGTCAGTTTTGTATGTCACTCCTTCTGTAAATTGTAAGAAGTAAAATATTTAACATGAATTATATGTATGTTCATCATTGCATAAGCTTCTTAGAGCATTTTATGTTGGTTTATTATCCAGCAACTGTAAAGGACACTGAGAGAAATTGGCTGTTTATCAGTTTAGCTAGTGAAACAGGAGTGCAAAAATGCATCAAATGTGAGCTTTGTGATTCTTTCTTTCTTTTTCACTCATGGATGATTATTTTTAAAACCAGGTTTATTGGCAAGTCATGGGTAATAATCTGTCAGGCAGTTTAAATGTAATTCCTTTTTTATCCTAAAGGGAATTTTTCCTCATGATGGCCACCTTCTCAGTAGTACCTCTCCATATAACTTCCCTTCATTCATTGATGAAGGAAACTACGTTCGGCTTAGACTTCTCGGAGATTGTTACGGATTTTTTTTTTTTTTTTAAACTTGAAATCTTCAGCTATGATGTCTGTTGTCCTGGGTCATTGGTTGAAAATCCTTTTGCCTTGGGATATTTATAGTAATAGTCCCACTTCAAACTTTCACCTCATTTTCAGTGTTCTTTACTAGACAGTGAAAGACTATCTCCTCAGACGATCTTCCCCATTTTCCTTTTGGAAGAAGGCTGTTTTTTTCTCTCAAAAGCCGATTCTTTCCCCATTCCTTTTAATAATGTGAGAAACCACTTGCCAAATGTTTCCTGTCTCCTTGTTCTCAAATTATGAATTAAAGGTAAAGTGCCTGAGACAGGTACTTCTCTCCCACTACCATTTTGTTTATATATAGCATAAAGGTGAGTACTGTAATAATTTTAGACTTTTTTCTGCAGGAGTGTGGAGTATCTGAAACTTAAATTGTATGCACAGTGCATTTGGCTTCAACAGAAGCCAAAACAACATTTTTTGTTTGGTGCCTATGCAGAACTCTCAGCACTTCCCAAAATTATGAATATGCTGCTTGAAGTGTGAATATTTTCAAGACAGTATCTTCAGTCTTTCCTGTTAATACTCTCTGGCAAAAACTGAAGACCTTCTATCTGACCATTTGGGAAACAAGTGCTGCTTATAAACTATAGGGTCAAGCAAATTAAAATGTACAAATACAGGAAAGCTGCTCTCTGCTTCCAGACTTATTTGAGAATGTCAATCAACTTTCATTTTGAATAAAATGTCCTCATTTCTAGTTTAAAGCTTGAAAATATGACAAGTGTAACCAAAACAGAGATGGTTGTCTGAGTCTGCAGCCAGGCTCCAGCCAAGGGGGGATTAGCGAACACTAGAGCAGAGGAGGAAGCCCCCTTGTTGACATGAGCCATAGTGGATCAGGTCTTCATTGCTCTGGACACAAGATGGGGACTGGTGGTCCAGGGGTGTTTGTATGCTCAAGTGGGTGCTGTAGGATTGGCTCACTGTTAGTGGGGTGCAGATATCCCTCTGTTCTGTTTCTCCCCACTGGCTTTTTAGGTCCAGAGGCAAGATTTGAGAAAAGAAGTGGTGGTAGGTTAAGCATCACCCACTTGTGCAACTAGCATGAGATAGGATCTATAAGGTGTAACCATCAGCAGAGTTATGGCAATAATGAAGTGCAGGTCCAGTTTTTCCTAATATTGGCCTGTGGGAACGAGACTCAAAGCTGTGTTTCATTTTGAATTTTAAAGAAGTTTAAAAAGCTGAAGTGCAGCTCTGAAATAAGTTTTAATGTGCACAGTTCCTTATTAAGAATAAATCTCAGCAAGGGACAAAGACATTTTGTTTTGAAATCAAGGGAGATTCTTCAGAAATTAGAAAGGGGGGGAAAAAAGCATCAGTTCTGTTTTTCAGCAGATAAATAGCAAAATCTTGAACATGTAGGGCACAGTTAAGAATATGCCCAACCTTGAGTGTATTAGTTCCAAAAGCATGGTGAGCATTTTCAAGCAAGCATCATAGCAACAGCTAATAACACAACTTCTGTAGACAGCAAGTGCTATTTATAAACTAAAGTGATTTCTAACTCCTTCAGCGTGACCAAAACCTGTGGGTGGTCAGTCAAAATACACTAAGTGGCCAAAAGTTTGTTGAACATTAAATGTCAAAGAGTAATCCTTAACAGTTTGGGAATTTGTGATGAGTAAATATACAGGACAGTTCAGTACAGATGCAGTTGGTGATTCTGACTGAAAATAGGAAAAGCATTTCTTATTAGGGTTCATGGATGCAGAAGAATAAGGTGACTTACTCCAGGTCACACAATGAGCACACTACCGTACTTTGGGCATTTCCCTCCTAAATGTAAACTACAGCTTCCCCAAGATTAATTAGGTCTGTACCAAACAAACCTACCTAAAAATCTAGAGAGAGAGAGTGAGTGTACACACACACACCTGTTATTACAAAAAGGTATCCATGTTATAGCTTTGTAGCATAGCAAGTTCTAGCAGACTTTTTTGCATTTAATTTCACACTAAAAGGTGTATTGAACATTGTATTTAGCATCCCACTTTTAAGATGTGAAAAAGTACAAAGCAAGTATGCCAGTCTTTTTGCCTCACTTGGCAGTTAAAAAGAGCCCTCTGTCTGGAAAGTCTAATCGTGATCTTGCTAGATGGCTATATCAGACAGTGCATTTGGATCACTAGAATATGCATGAGGTACATAGTCTTAAATTATTAGTCCTTGCCCAGGCACTTATTTTCAAATGCAGAACACAGCTTATTCTCATTGAGCATTATCTCTATACCATATCTGCAGTTTCAATTCAGCACCTACAAATTCTAAGATTCTTAATAACTCAGATTTCTCCACCACCACTTCCATCTGGCAGTCTATCTCCCCCCCTCCCCCCCCTGCAAAAGTGTTACAATTAGTTGAGAATAATCCTGAGAGAACTCCATTTCAGGGTAAATTTTCAGGAAAATTATAAGCTACTGAAACTAGTGACTTAAGTTGTCACTATCTCCACAATTACTACAGCTCTACTAGCTAGGTGTTTTAGGGTTAAAATCATACCAATGCTTCATCCTAAAACAGGTTTTTTTTACTATTAATAATAATGCATGTGGATATTACTATCTGAAGTGTACTTGTGTACTAAAATACAGAGTACATGCATAACACTTATTGCAAGCATGGATCATTTAAAAAAAATGGAGCAGTATTGGAAACCTAACAGGAGAGAAAGTAACTGAATAGGATTAGCACACAATTTTTTTTTTTCCTGTTTTGGTTCAATTGAACATTAAGTATAATCCAACAGACAACTAATAATTTTGCTTTTTGTAAAGACATGTATGGCACTTAATCTTGAACAGAGAATTTCAGTCTTTCAAAGTTTGTTGGAATATTAGGAGGAATTTAGGACCTCATTTACCTTAAGGGAGGGCTTATTCAGGGAGACAGCAGTGGTTGAGAACCTATTTCCTGGTGCTTACAGATAGTAAGCAAGTATATTTGTAAACATGCTTTTTTCCACTTTAATATCAGATTTTTAAGAAGTCCAGCCTAATAAGAGAAGCATGCTCTTCATCCATGTGTTTTGAATGCCCTGATGCTGTTGGGTAGTTAGAGACATTCACTTTAATACAAATAAGTACTTGATCTTGACTTGGTTTCTTTAAAAACTAATAATGTGAACTCTTAATAGCTAGCATGTAAGCCACCAAATCATCAAGAAATGCACTCTAGTCATAGGAATAAGTATATTAGTGATCTTGTGCAGATATTTAATGTATAAACAGGTTCCAATATAAGTATCTGAGGACTTTTCTTTCAAAATTTAACTATGATCCAATGGACAACCATTAAACAATTATGCATCCTTCTCTGAACTGGATTTGCCCCATGACAGCCATCTCAATTTCCCTAGGAAATATTTTGTTGTCCATTAAACCACAAGTAGTATATTACACAATTGAACAGAATAATTTTATTTACTTTAGACAAATTTCTTGATCTCATCATACAATACTAATACGAAAGCACCGCCCATGCCTCTCAACACATTGGACCAGGCGCCTTTGAAGAAAGCTTTGCCTCCTTCATCTTTAGCTATCTTCTTCCAACAATCAATTGTGCCCTTGTACATAATATCAGCTGTGGAGACAAGAAGGTACACCTGAGAAACTCTTGAATCATACAGGCAGTTCAATCAATCAGAAGTGTGCTCCCTAGAGGATTTTAAATTAATAAATATATTTAAAACAAAACAGCTCTAGCAAAGTACTTCACAACAATCTGAAAGACCAATCAAATATAGTGAGGACCAATTTATTCCAATATATTATTTTAGTAGAAAGGCCATGGATTTTCCTGTAGAATATATAATGCCTTAAATTTCAACCATGTCCTGCTGGGGAGATAATCTCTGCAGCTAGGCCACTGCAGGTGAAGACTTGTTCTTACCTCCCTTTCGGCCAGACTGCATCATCATCCTACGTCGGACTGTGTCAAAAGGGTAGGACACCAGCCCCGCTACAGCGGTGACTGACTGGGCAATCATCCAACTCACTACGATGTGCACGTTCTTGGGATCAGGCATCATACCTGTCATCAAGAGTAAATCAATGTGAGTACAAAGGGGTGGAGAGAGGAAGAGAGAGAGAGAGAGAGAGAATCATTCCTACCCCAGACTCCATTAATTCACAGAGCCTGATCAATGGTAAGTCGAGGGGACTTTTCCCCACAGCCAATTCCATCAGCCACATCTTGCTCAGCATCATCCAGTCTTCACTCAGTCCAGCCATTTAAAAGTCAATGAAGAGTTAGCTTTTAGAACATTTAGCCTTGACCATAACAGCTTCCTTGCAGAACTGCACTACAGTAGCAGGATTTAAATTTCTTATAACCTAATTCAATAACAAAACACACACAAAAATTGACCATGCTGGAAAGAGAGTGAAGTTACAAACTTAGTTTTAGGAGGCTCTGAGTTTGCAAAAACAAGAAACAAAAGCCTGACATGAGGGAATCAGCCAAAACGGACAGGATGGAATTTCAAAAGTGTGCTGTAATATTTATAATCTATTATATAAATGTAAACAAAGCTGCAGTTTAAGTCCTGAAAGCCAATGCCCAAGGCAGGGTGCACTGGAGCAGACCATCCTTATATTTGTTGGATTCTCTCTCAGTAATCACAGCTCCCTCCTCCTCCACTTACCCTTGGCTGTGTCATAGACCCCAAAATAGGCTGCTCTATAGATAATGATGCCCTGGACTGACACGTTGAATCCTTGGTAGAGCCCTCTGAGGCCATCAGATTTGAAGATCTTGCCAATGCAGTTGCCCAGCCCTGTGAACTGCCTCTCACTCATTCCTTTGCCCACGTCAGCAGCCAGCCTGGTTCTGGCAAAATCCAGAGGGTAAACGAAGCAGAGGGAGGTGGCTCCTGCAGCACCTCCAGAGGCCAGGTTCCCTGCGAAGTAGCGCCAAAACTGCTTGTGCCGGTCCACTCCCCCCAAGAAGATCTGCTTGTACTTGTCCTTAAAAGCAAAGTTGAGGGCCTGGGTGGGGAAGTAACGGATGACATTGGCCAGGTTGCCTCTCCAGAACGAAATGATGCCCTGTTCCTTGGGTATCCTCACCACGCAGTCCATGATTCCCTTGTACTGCTTGTCAACTGTGATCTGTTGGCTGGCATGCTGGACCTGTTAAGTGAGAGAGAGAAGGGCACAGAGACGAGATTGCAACAGTTACTTTGAACAATGTATCAAACAAACCCCAATTTGTCAAAGTTAAGAAACAGGGAATAAAATAAGACAGTAAATATCATAATGCCACTATATAAACCCATGGTACACAAACACCTTGAATACCACATTCAGTTCTGGGTGGTCCATCTCAAAAAAAGATAAGATTAGAATTGCAAAAGGTACAGAGAAGTGCAATAAAAATTATTAGGGGTGTGGAACAGACTTTGACTCCCTCAGGGAACAGATGGGCAGGATCCCCTGGGAGAATAACATGAAGGGCAAAGGGGTCCAGGAGAGCTGGCTGTATTTTAAAGAATCCTTATTGCGGTTGCAGGAACAAACCATCCCGATGTGTAGAAAGAATAGTAAATATGGCAGGCGACCAGCTTGGCTAAACAGTGAAATCCTTGCTGATCTTAAACGCAAAAAAGAAGGTTACAAGAAGTGGAAGATTGGACAAATGACCAGGGAGGAGTATAAAAATATTGCTCAGGCATGCAGGAGTGAAATCAGGAAAGTCAAATCACACTTGGAGTTGCAGTTAGCAAGAGATGTTAAGAGTAACAAGAAGGGTTTCTTCAGGTATGTTAGCAACAAGAAGAAAAATCAAGGAAAGTGTGGGCCCCTTACTGAATGAGGGAGGCAACCGAGTGACTGAGGATGTGGAAAAAACTCAGTGTACTCAATGCTTTTTTTGCCTCTGTCTTCACGAACAAGGTCAGCTCCCAGATTGCTGCACTGGGCAGTACAGTATGGGGAGAAGGCGACCAGCCCTCTGTGGAGAAAGAAGTGGTTCGGGACTATTTAGAAAAACAGGACGTGCACAAGTCCATGGGGCCGGATGCGCTGCATCCAAGGGTGCTAAAGGAGTTGGCGGGTGAGATTGCAGAGCCATTAGCCATTATTTTTTGAAAACTCATGGCGATCGGGGGAGGTCCCAGATGACTGGAAAAAGGCTAATGTAGTGCCCATTTTTAAAAAAGGGAAGAAGGAGGATCCGGGGAACTACAGGCCAGTCAGCCTCACCTCAGTCCCTGGAAAAATCATGGAGCAGGTCCTCAAGGAATCAATTCTGAAGCACTTAGAGGAGAGGAAAATGATCAGGAACAGTCAGCATGGATTCACAAAGGGGAAGTCGTGCCTGACTAACCTAATTGCCTTCTATGGTGAGATAACTGGCTCTGTGGATGAGGGGAAAGCAGTGGATGTGTTATTCCTTGACTTTAGCAAAGCTTTTGATACAGTCTCCCACAGTATTCTTGCCACCAAGTTAAAGAAGTATGGGCTAGATGAATGGACTGTAAGGTGGATAGAAAGCTGGCTAGATCGTCGGGCTCAACGGGTAGTGATCAATGGCTCCATGTCTAGTTGGCAGCCAGTTTCAAGCGGAGTGCCCGAAGGGTCGGTCCTGGGGCCAGTTTTGTTCAATATCTTTATTAATGAACTGGAGGATGGTGTGGACTGCACTCTCAGCAAGTTTGCAGATGACACTAAACTAGGAGGCGTGGTAGATACACTAGAGGGTAGGGATCAGATACAGAGGGACCTAGACAAATTAGAGGATTGGGCCAAAAGAAACCTGATGAGGTTCGACAAGGACAAGTGCAGAGTCCTGCACTTAGGACGGAAGAATCCCATGCACTGCTACAGACTAGGGACCAAATGGCTAGGTAGCAGTTCTGCAGAAAAGGACCTAGGGGTCACAGTGGACGAGAAGCTGGATATGAGTCAGTGTGCTCTTGTTGCCAAGAAGGCTAATGGCATTTTGGGCTGTATAAGTAGGGGCATTGCTAGCAGATTGAGGAACGGGATCGTTCCCCTTTATTCGACATTGGTGAGGCCTCATCTGGAATACTGTGTCCAGTTTTGGGCCCCACACTACAAGAAGGATGTGGAAAAATTGGAAAGAGTCCAATGGAGGGCAACAAAAATGATTAGGGGTCTGGAGCACATGACTTATGAGGAGAGGCTGAGGGAACTGGGATTGTTTAGTCTCCAGAAGAGAAGAATGAGGGGGGATTTGATAGCAGCCTTCAACTACCTGAAGGGGGGTTCCAAAGAGGATGGAGCTCGGCTGTTCTCAGTGGTGGCAGATGACAGAACAAGAAGCAATGGTCTCAAGTTGCAGTGGGGGAGGTCCAGGTTGGATATTAGGAAAAACTATTTCACTAGGAGGGTGGTGAAACACTGGAATGCGTTACCTAGGGAGGTGGTGGAGTCTCCTTCCTTGGAGGTTTAAGGCCCGGCTTGACAAAGCCCTGGCTGCGATGATTTAGTTAGGAATTGGTCCTGCTTTGAGCAGGGGGTTGGACTAGATGACCTCCTGAGGTCCCTTCCAACCCTGATATTCTATGATTCTATGAACAGCTTCCATATGAGGAGAAATTATAGAGACTGGGACTGTTCAGCTTGGCAAAGGGGGGATATGGTAGAGGTCTATAAAATCATGAATGGCATGGAGAAAGCGAACAAGGAAGTGTTATTTACCCCTTTGCATAACACTAGTACCAGGGGGTCACCCAGTAAATTGACTAGGCAGCAGGTTTAAGAAAAGCATAAGGAAGAACTTCTTCACACAACACAGGCTACCTGTGGAACTCTTGGCCTTCACAACACCCCTGTAGCAACAAGTTCAAAAAAGAACTAGATAAGTTCATGGAGGATATGTCCATCAATAGCTATTAGCCAAGATGTTTAGGGACATAACCCCATGGTCTGGTGTCCCTAGCCTCTGACTGCCAGAAGCTGGGACTGGACAACAGGGGATGGATCACTCAATAATTCCCCTGTTCTGTTCATTCCCTCTCCGGCATCTGGCATCAGCCACTGTTGGAAGACAGGATACTGGGCTAACTGGACCATTGGTCTGATCCAGTATGGCCATTCTTATGTTCTTAGAAAATTCTACTTCTCACCAGGAGATCTATCATCTTTCATCTACTCTGGAAGATTACATGGAGCCTTTTTTCATAACCTTACCATTCAACATAATAGCCTGTACCTGTTTTATGCAATCGTAATCCAGTTTCTTTAAGACCATTACATTATTAGGTCAAAGGGAAACTGCCTACAGGAGGAGACACCTGAAGGGCATTTGCAGGAGGATCCTGAAACTTTAACAGAAAGACATCTTCCAGAAAGCTCATCCAATTGCACAGAAGTATGTTAGTCTCATACAAGTGTACAGCCTTGCTTTAGAGTTTCACATTTCCATTTTACTTAGCAAGTCAGATAGTAAGTGCACTCTTAGCATATTTGGGTCTCCGGTCTTATCGTCCAGCCAACAAGCCCCTGAAAACGATGTTGACCATTGAAGTTTAATTTGTAATGAATGAGGTGCCAGAGCTAAAGCAAATTTTTTTTAACACTTTCATAACGGAGAGGGCAAGCCCAGAGCTGCTGGGGACATGAACTTCCAAGCCCTGGCACAAATTAAGCACTGATTTGAGGCCACTTCCACCCCCCGTGCTCAGTATCCCCATGTATCCCGGCTATAAACAGAGCCAGGGGAAAGAAGCGGTGCTGCTCTTGCGTAACCAGAGTTCCCGAAGCCAGTTGCCATATTTAGGCACTTCAGGCTTCTGCCCATATGACACTAGGATTCCTGCACCGCTTCCAAGTCAAACTTCACACTCCTACCCCCCAGGGAAGGAAGACTCCTTGCAAGAGCCCAGGGCAATACACAGCATCCTTTTGTAGATTACCACCCAGTGCACTGAACCTCATCATGCCCCCAGCCCCTTTAGATTTGCTCTCTGGACAATCACGAGCCGAGACTGATAAGAGACAACCTGTTGCTAAATTTCCACTCACACATTCGCTAGCAGCGTTTACAGTTACATGGTGCCTTTAAAGCAAAGAGAGCCATGCACGCTAGCGACAAGCAAAGTCAATCGGGCCGTTTGCTCTACCAAAGTCCATAGACTGGGGCTTGAACGAAATCGTCCCGCTCCTTACCTGCAGCAGCAATTTAACTCTTTCTATGGGAGCGACAGCTGTCTTGGAAATAGCAGCAGCAACCCCGCCAGCCAGGAAGTCCTTAAGGAAGCTGATCGCTTGGTTACTCATGTTGGAACTCGCTCAGACAAACCCCAAAGAGCCTCCCTGTAAAAGCAGATGCTGCCGCGCACCTCCCCACCCAGTTGCCCCAGCCAGCCTCTTGCGCCGCGCTCCAAAGGGAGAAGCGCGTCTCTCCTACTTATAGCCCCTCTGCTTCTCGCGATAAGAGGAGGGTCCCCCGGGGCACACACATTGGCTAGGAACCCCCCAGTCATCAGAGGGCACAGGGGCAAAGCCGCCATGCTGTTCCAGAGAGTCCGCCGGGGTGGTGCGGCTGCCCTGTGCTAGGGACGTTTAAAGGGCAAATTAAAGTTATCTGCTCCCTGCTGGAGAACGCTATGTCAGAGCATGTGCCTGCTGTATTAATAGCACAGTGGAGACACAGGATGGGACTGGGGGGGGCTGCAAAAATACTTCGGAGTGTGTTAACCATTTGCGTTCACATCCAGTGCTGCCCACGGAGAATAACGGACAGATCAAGGGAAGTTTGGGAGTCCGATAAAAACTTATCATAAACCAGCACATGTATTTTAACGGCTGTTATTGTCTGTATTGAGGCACACATACACACTGCATCTGATTTACAGAGACATGGTACCTACTGAAGCACACCAACAGTGCAGCCTGGTTAATTGCGTTCTATGGATATTTTGTAAGATAGGGTAAAGAAGCTGATATAAATATAATAGTGACCCTCAGTAGCTTACTGAGACATGAGTTGCAGAATTTGGATTAGAGCCTTTTACGTGGAGGACAAAAAGTGTTTTAAGATTTAACACCTTGCTTAAAGTCCTAAAAGTCTGACATAGCTTCAAATGCTAACATGTTATCCCTGATCCTAGATTTCCTGAAGAGAAGAGAAAACTTTTCCTGCTAGTGTCCTCACTGTACCCTTAAGGATAGACGACCCTGCATGAGACAGGAACATAACTGGCAGAGTGGGCTAAGTAGGATCACTTACATGGAAGGGAGGGGTGAGGGGGACTCTAGGGAGCACGTGCACTGGGAAATTCAAGTGCATGACCCAAACCAAATGTGAAACAACAGAACAATTTGTGCACTCAGTACCTGATTCTTAACTAATTTCTCTGTGCCTCACTGTCCCCTCTTTTCCATCCATAAAATGTGGATAATACTTTTGCCCATCCCTTGTGTGACTTGTCTATTTAGACCCCGATCCTGCAAAGGCTTACACACTGAAATCAATGGGACTACTTGTTCTTGTAAAGTTAAGCAGGTGTGTTTTCAGAATGGGGGCCTTAGATTGTGATAAGCACTGCAGGGCTTGTAGAGTACCAGTGCAATGGCATATGAGTTTCAGTTGGGATTTGCAGATGCTCATGAAATACAAATAATAATTAGTAGAACTGAATTTCACCTTAACTTGGCAGCTAAAAGACTGACCTTCCCTACATAGTGATATTCTCTTAATGCAAATCAAATTCCTCTCCTCAATGAAACACTAAACTGGATTAGTGAGCCCCTGTGGCTGATCCCCCTCCCTCCAGCCCCAGCTACTTTAAGAATGTTTCCCTTGCCAAGGTAATAGAGTTTAAGGTCAGAAGGGACCACCAGATCATCTAGTCCAGTGGTCCCCAATCTGGTGCCCATGGGTGTCATGGCGCCCGCCAGGGCATTTATGTGCACCCGCAGTCCGCCTAGTGCTCAGCAGGGGAAAGAAGCTGTGGCTCTGCGCCTGCCGGGGACAGAGAACTCCGGGGCTGCAGGCTGCGGGCACCGGTGTTCTCTGTCCCTGGCAGGCGTGGGGCCCACCTAATGCCCAGCAGGGGAGAGAAGCCAGGGCCCCGCGCCTGTTGGGGACAGAGAACTCTGGGCTGTGAGCGCCAGTGTTCTCTGTCCTCGTGGCTTCTCTCTGGCTTCTCTCTTTTCTCTGGATTCATATATTATGTAATATTAAATATGATGTTTTTCATATTATTTAATGTATAAATACAAAATAAGCCTTGAAAAATTGTTGGCGCCCGCCACTCTTCTGAAAACATGAATGTGCTACTGGCCACAAAAAGGTTGGGGACCACTGATCTAGTCTGACCTCCTGCGTATCACAGGCCACCAACCACACCACCTGCCAGTATATTAAGCCCAACCATTGGAATCAGACCAAAGTATTACAGCTCACAGGAAACCACACTAGCCACAGGCAGAGAATAGAAGGAACCGAGGTGCATTAAGGCCCCAGCAATAGCAGGGAAATTATTAAGTGACATATACCCAGATAATCCTGGCAATTGACCTGCCCTCACCACTGCAGAAGAAGGTGGGAAAACTCCAAGGTCACTGCCACTCTGACCTGGGGGAAAACTCCTTCCTGACCCTATGTATGGCGATCAGTTAGACCCCAAGCACCTAAGACAGAGAGTGCTCAGTGCCACCCTGCCCAATGTCTCATCTCCAGCTGCTTCAGACAAAGGAGATTAAAAGAAAAACCCAGAAAACATTGAGGGGGGGGGGAAAATCCCTTCCTATTCCCTGCAGGTGGTTAGCTGAAACCCTGAGGTGTTAATACTGTCAAGGGCTGAAGAACATACAGCAACACACCCAGAAGGTAAAGATGGCTCTTTTCACAATTATAAGTTCTAGGATATTTGTGAGACCTCTGACTCCAAACAGAACCACTTCTTTGGAAGCATCTTGCATCCCACCCAGCATGGGCTCCCAACTGAACTGACTTGACTCTTTTTTCCACAGCTACTGGACAATGGGAAGAATAGACTCCTATCAAAGACTACAGCCACCACAAGTAAAAGCCCGATACAGAGCAGAGAGCCACAGCTGTGAGTACCTGAGCACAGAAGCCCACAGGTGTGTTATGTCAGATGATAATTGTATAACTAGAAAGCATAATGATACTCCACAGGTGGAGTTAATTAGTTTCATGCACAGCTGGTGAAGGAAAACATTAGGCAACCACTATTGCTTTTCAATGCTGCTGGTCTTTTAACCTTCATTTTTCTTTCTCTGGTACCTCAGTCATCATTAACCCCCCTTTTAACACCAAAGAACCTGCTGAGTTGTGGAATTAAACTAAGAATGTTTTGGAACTTAACAGTAAGAGGTGAGGTCCTGCTGACTTTTTCTAGGCAGTATAATAGCCTAGATCCAGAAAGATACCTAGGTTCCTAAACCCCAGATCAACAAACCCCTGATTTGCTTCTACCTAACTCTGTAGGTGCCTAAGCTCACCCGCTGCTTAAGTTTTCACTGTAAAAACTCCCTATGTTTCTGCCTATGAGCATGCACCTTGCTGCCTCAATCTAGGCAAGAGGTTCTCAAACTGTTGTCCATGGACCACCAGTGGTCTGTGAGCTCTAGTCAGGTAGTCTACAGATAGTTCCCTCTAAGGTGCGCACCTGGATGACTACCCAGAAGTGAATGAAAGGCCACCCACTTAATTAATAGAGCCGTGCAGGCATGCCTCCACTAATTAGCTGCCTGGACCCTGGAGAAGATGCACATATAAGGTGAGGTGGTGGGCAGTGTGGTGAAGGAAGGGGGAATTTGGGATGTGTAAGACTTCAGTGGCCAGAGAAAGAGGTGCCTTTCTCCAGCTCTAGGGTTGTGGCTGCCTAGGAGAGATGGTCCTCCTTCCCAGCCTCAGCTCAGGGGCTGCTGTGGTGGGAAAGACCCACTTCCTTCACAGCCCTAGCTTGGGGGCTGCTGTGGTGGTGGGGGAGAGAGGAAGAGACATTCCTCCTTCCTAGCCACAGCTCATGGGCTGCCATGGTGGGGGAGAGAGTGCACATCCATCACATTAGAAAGATAAAACTACTGAAATGAAAATATGAGTTGTGTGCTTTTATTTGTAGAACAAAAAAGTTAATTATTATTAAGTTTCTTGTATATAGTGCTTTTATCCAAAGCACTTTACAATAGTTAGCTAATGATACAAACAGAACCACTGCCTAGGCACCTAGATGTCTGTCTCATACCTAAGCCCAGCACAAACCAGCTGGAGGTAGGTGGGGGATGTCTATGCCTCCTGCAGGGTCTGACCCTGTAATTTTTTTCTGAACATACCTACTAGATTGGGCTCCAGTCAAAATCCAGGGGGTGGAGATACTACATCCCTTATAATTTTTAGTGCACTCCCCCAGGATGTGGGGTACCCAAGTTCAATTTCCCCCTCTACCTGGGTCTACCACATGCTGGGTGAATGTTCTAACCAGTGGGATAAAAGTTATAAGGGGGAAGCAGCAGCAGTATCGCCACTGGTATTTATTGCAAAAAATAGTTTAGGTGCCTAAACTGCCTGACTCCACAAGAGGATTCCTGGCTGCAGATTGCAAGCAGAGATAGACACCTCCCTGTAGCCCACAGTTGGGTGCCTGATTTGTGAGAGGGCAGAGCTTAGGACACACCCCTATTGTTGACATCTCGCATTGACTAGTTTAGGTGGCTCCCTGATGGCTTTTGTGGATTCTATTCTTAGGCATCTATCTGTCCTCATTCATTTTATAGGGAACCTAGGTACCTAATCCAGGCTGTGCAGATCTCATAGTTGTTCCAATGATTTTCTAGGTCCTAGGAAATTAGGTATTCAGCTCTTCACTGGCTTTGTAGACCCAGGCCAGTGAGATTAGGGTACTAAGCGGAGGCTCACAGTTACCATCTAACTTTTCTGCTGACTGATAGGTTGCTCTAGGTGTGATATATCTAAGGCCCTACATTTTCAGTTTCTATTTTGTTTCAAATTTCCCAGGAATTTATTATTGTTTATTATAAAAATAAAAAACAGGTGAAAATTGTTGCAAAAACTTAACTTTACAGTTTTCTGGGTAAATAAAGTAAATATTCTGGGTTTTTTTAAACTTTCAATAAAACACTTAGGTTCTGAAACATAAAAACAGTTTTTCATTCTTGACCTTTTTAGCAGGAATATGAGTCAACAGTGTAACACTGTTGCAAAAAAAGCAAACCTCATTCTGGGATGTATTAGCAGGAGTATTGTAAGCAAGACACAAGAAGTAATTCTGCTCTACTCCCCGCTGATAAGTCCTCAACTGGAGTAGTGTGTCCAGTTCTGGGTGCCACATTTCAGGAAAGATGTGGACAAACTGGAGAAAGTCCAGAGAAGAGCAACAAAAATGATTAAAGGTCTAGAAAACATGACCTATGAGGGAAGATTAAAAAAAATGGGTTTGTTTAGTCTGGAGAAGAGAAGACTGAGGGGGGACATAACAGTTTTCAAGTACATAAAAGGTTGTTACAGGGAGGAGGGAGAAAATATTTTTTCCTTAACAGCTGAGGATAGGACAAGAAGCAATGGGCTTAAGTTCCAGCAAGGGCAGTTTAGGTTGGACATTAGGAAAAGCTTCTTAACTGTTAGGATGGTTAAGTGCTGGAATAAATTTCCTAGGAAGATTATGGAATTTCCATCATTGGAGATTTTTAAGAGCAGGTTGGACAAACACCTGTCAGGGATGGTCTAGATCAGTGGTTCTCAAAGCCGGTCTGCCACTTGTTGAGCGAAAGACCTGGCGGGCCGGGTCGATTTGTTTACCTGCTGCATCTGCAGGTTCGGCTGGTCGCGGCTCTCACTGACCACAGTTCACCGCTCCAGGCCGATGTGGGCTGCGGTAAGTGGTGTGGGCTGAGGGATGTGCTGGCCGCCCTTCCCACAGCCCCCATTGGCCTACAGCAGCGAATCGCGGCCAGTGGGAGCCGCGATCGGCCGAACCTGCGGACACGGCAGGTAAACAAACCAGCCCGGCCAGCCAGGGGCTTTCCCTGAACAAACGGCAGACCGACTTTGAGAACCACTGGTCTAGATAATACTTAGTCCTTAGTGCAGGGGACTGGACTAGATGACCTCTTAAGGTATCTTCCAGTGCTATATGATTCTATGCAAAGTAGTTCACTCACTTTTATTTGCTTTGGTTGCTAATCACTATCTATAGAGCTGGTAATGTGTATCTTGTGGGTGTGGGATTCACATAAACCAGCACTTGAGTCAGGTACTTCTGACAGCTCCCCACTCTTGAAAGAGAGATGATAGGTTGGTAACCTAGGCTGTCTTGGCTTGTGAGCCACCATCTCGCCTCTCTGAGTGGGCTTGGAAGTGGAAGAGGTAGAGGAGGCAGTGTGAGGAGATGGTGCCCTTGCCTCCCCCACTGCCTCCAAAATTTGTCTGAAAATTGGTAAAAACAGCATAATAGCTTTTGGAAACTTGGGAAATTTTCAGTAAAAACTGAAGACGAAGGGCTGTGGATATATGCAAATTCAGTTACATTAGACGAGAATGACCTTGTTAATTGACAGAAAAATCCTCTTTTGACTTCTAACCAGAGCAAATTCAATATGAAAGATATTAACAGAGAATAAACATGGATTCCCATGATATAATTTTTTACTGTCACTTCTCAGGGAATAGCCACCAATTAGTAACATCATTGACTACAGCTACAATGACTACTTGGTGAAGGTGGCATTAAGAGTTCTATCATAAAATTAATTTTACCCCCTACTTTCCTCTATCTGTTGAACTGAGTAAGCCTTTAGTTTGAAAATATGTGCTGTATGTTAGCAGGAGTATTTATTGAGATAATTTAATGACTCTAGGATGCATGTGTGATACTGTCTACCCTGGTGCCAGCTCATATGCGGTGGAGAACAAAGTGGTTCGGGACTATTTAGAAAAACTGGACGAGCACACGTCCATGGGGCCGGATGCGCTGCATCCGAGGGTGCTAAAGGAGTTGGCAGATGTGATTGCAGAGCCATTGGCCATTATCTTTGAAAACTCATGGCGATCGGGGGAGGTCCCGGGAAGACTGGAAAAAGGCTAATGTAGTGCCCATCTTTAAAAAAGGGAAGAAGGAGGATCCGGGGAACTACAGGCCAGTCAGCCTCACCTAAGTCCATGGAAAAATCATGGAGCAGGTCCTCAAGGAATCAATTCTGAAGCACTTAGAGGAGAGGAAAGTGATCAGGAACAGTCAGCATGGATTCACCAAGGGCAAGTCATGCCTGACTAACCTAATTGTCTTCTATGAGGAGATAACTGGGTCTGTGGATGAGGGGAAAGCATTGGATGTGTTATTCCTTGACTTTAGCAAAGCTTTTGATATGGTCTCCCACAGTATTCTTGCCAGCAAGTTAAAGAAAGTATGGGCTGGATGAATGGACTATAAGGTGGATAGAAAGCTGGCTAGATCATCGGGCTCAATGGGTAGTGATCAATGGCTCCATGTCTAGTTGGCAGCCGGTTTCAAGCGGAGTGCCCGAAGGGTCGGTCCTGGGGCCGGTTTTGTTCAATATCTTCATTAATGATCTGGAGGATGGCGTGGACTACACTCTCAGCAAGTTTGCAGGTGACACTAAACTGGGAGGAGTGGTAGATACGCTGGAGGGTAGGGATAGGATACAGAGGGACCTAGACAAATTAGAGGATTGGGCCAAAAGAAACCTGATGAGGTTCAACAAGGACAAGTGCGGAGTCCTGCACTTAGGATGGAAGAATCCTGTTCACTGTTACAGACTAGGGACTGAATGGCTAGGAAGCAGTTCTGCAGAAAAGGACCTAGGGGTTACAGTGGGCAAGAAGCTGGATATGAGTCAACAGTGTGCCCTTGTTGCCAAGAAGGCTAACGGCATTTTGGGCTGTATAAGTAGGGGCATTGCCAGCAGATCGAGGGACGTGATCATTCCCCTCTATTCGATGTTGGTGAGGCCTCATCTGGAGTACTGTGTCCAGTTTTGGGCCCCACACTACAAGAAAGATGTGGAAAAATTGGAAAGAGTCCAGCGGAGGGCAACAAAAATGATTAAGGGGCTGGAGCACATGACTTATGAGGAGAGGCTGAGGGAACTGGGATTGTTTAGTCTGCAGAAGAGAAGAATGAGTGGGGATTTGATAGCTGCTTTCAACTACCTGAAAGGGGGTTCCAAAGAGAATGGATCTAGACTGTTCTCAGTGGTACCAGATGACAGAACAAGGAGTAATGGTCTCAAGTTGCAGTGGGGGAGGTTTAGGTTGGATATTAGGAAAAACTTTTTCACTAGGAGGGTGGTGAAGCACTGGAATGGGTTACCTAGGGAGGTGGTGGAATCTCCTTCCTTAGGCCTGGTCTACACTACGGGTTAAGGTCGACTTTAGCAGCGTTAAACCGAATTAAGCCTGGACACGTCCACACAACGAAGCCCTTTCTTTCGACTTAAAGGGTCCTTTAAACCGGTTTCTTTACACCACCTCCGACGAGGGGATTAGCGATAAAACCGGCCTTTGCGGGTCGGAATTGGGGTAGTGTGGACGGAATTCGACATTATTGGCCTCCGGGAGCTATCCCACAGTGCTTCATTGTGACCACTCTGGACAACTCAGATGCACTGACCAGGTAGACAGGAAAAGACCCGCGAATGTTTGAATTTCATTTCCTGTTTTCCCAGCGTGGAGAGCACAGGTGACCACGCAGAGATCATCAGCACAGGTAACCGTGATGGAGTTCCAGGATCGCAAAAGAGCTCCAGCATGGACCGAACGGGAGGTACGAGATCTGCTCGCCATATGGGGAGATGAAGCAGTGATAGCTGAACTCCGTAGCAGTAAAAGAAATGGAAAAGTATTAGAAAAGATCTCCAAGGCCATGAAGGACCGAGGCCATAACAGGGACACACAGCAGTGCCGCGTGAAAATTAAGGAGCTAAGGCAAGCCTACCACAAAGCCAGAGAAGCAAACGGAAGGTCCGGGGCAGAGCCGCAAACTTGCCGCTACTACGCGGAGCTGCATGCGATCCTAGGGGGTGCAGCCACCACTACCCCAACCGTGTGCTATGACTCTCTCACTGGAGAAACACACAGGGAAGACGGTTCGGGGAACGAGGAAGATGACGATGGAGGTACTGTAGGTAGCTCACAGCAGCAAGGAAGCGGAGAAACCGGTTTCCCCAACAGCCAGGATATGTTTGTCACCCTGGACCTGGAACCAGTAACCCCCGAACTCACCCAAGACCCTCAGGGCACACAGGAGACCTCTGGTGAGTGTAACTTTGTAAATATTTGTAAACATTACAAAAAAAAAAAAGCAAGCGTGTTTAATGATTAATTTGCCCTGGCAATCGTGGCCAGTACATCTACTGGAAAAGTCTGTTAACGTGTATGGGGATGGAGCGGAAATCCTCCAGGGACATCTCCAGAAAGCTCTCCTGGTTGAAATGGGGTGATTTTATTAAGGGGACATTCAGAGGCGCCCGTTCCTGCTCTTCTGACCAGAAATGTTCCCCGCTGTTAACCACGCGGTGGGGGGAGGGGTGAAGTGATCATCCCAGAGAATCGTGTGTGTGTGTGTGGGGGGGGGGGTGGTTTACTTGTGTTTGTGCCGCATGTTAACCGGGAAACTGCAGCCCCTCCTTTTACATTGAAACCCCATTTTAAATGGACAACCCAATTCATCCTTGATATGGGAAATGCGCTGCTGTTTGCAACCTTTCCCGCATGTTAAGAAGGTTAAAAAAGCCAAAACACTGTGGCCTACCATGGCTGCCTGCAAGCCGAAATATGCGACCTTGTAATGAAAGAGTGTACCCATTGTTCTCTAAAATGTGTCTTTTTTAACCACCTCTCCCTTCTCCTCCACCAGCTGCAAATGTTTCTCCTTCGCAGAGGCTCGTGAACATTAGAAAGAGAAAACGTAGGACGAGGGACGATATGTTCACAGAGCTGCAGATGTCCTCCCACGCTGATAGAGCACAGCAGAATGCGTGGAGGCAGTCAATGTCGGAGATGAGAAAAGCCCAATATGAACGAGAGGAGAGGTGGCGGGCTGAATCGCGGGATGAACAGAGCAAGTGGCGGGCTGAAGACGATAGGTGGCGTCAGCTTGCAGACAGACGGCAAGAGGCAATGCTCCGTCTGCTGGAGCATCAAACTGATATGCTCGAGCGTATGGTTGAGTTGCAGGAAAGGCAGCAGGAGCAGAGACCGCCACTACAGCCCCTGTGTAACCAACAGCCCTCCTCCCCAAGTTCCATAGCCTCCTCACCAAGACGCCCAAGAACACGGTGGGGGGGCCTCCGTCCACCCAGTCACTCCACCCCAGATGATCGCCCAAGCATCAGAAGGCTGGCCTTCAATAAGAGTTAAAGTTTTAAAATGCAGTGTGTCCTTTTCCATCCCTCCTCCCCCACCCATCCCAGGCTACCTTGGCAATTATCCCCCTACTTCTGTGAGGAACTAATAAAGAATGCATGAATGTGAAAAAACAATGACTTTATTGCCTCTGCAAGCGGGAGGGGAAGGTGGTGTGGTGTGGTTGGTTTACAGGGAAGTAGAGTGAACTGGGTCGGGGGGGGGTTTGGAGGGTTCATCAAGGAGAAACAAACAGAAGTTTCACACAGTAGCCTGGCCAGTCACAAAACTCGTTTTCAAAGCTTCTCTGATGCGCACCGCGCCCTGCTGTGCTCCTCTAACCGCCCTGGTGTCTGGCTGCGCGTAATCAGCGGCCAGGCGAGTTGCCTCAACCTCCCACCCCGCCATAAATGTCTCCCCCTTACTCTCACAGATATTGTGGAGCGCACAGCAAGCAGCAATAACAATGGGGATATTCTTTTCGCTGAGGTCTGAGCGAGTCAGTAAGCTGCGCCAGCGCGCTTTTAAACGTCCAAATGCACATTCCACCACCATTCGGCACTTGCTCAGCCTGTAGTTGAACAGGTCCTGACTACTGTCCAGGCTGCCTGTGTACGACTTCATGAGCCATGGCATTAAGGGGTAGGCTGGGTCCCCAAGGATCACGATAGGCATTTCAACATCCCCAATGGTCACTTTCTGGTCCGGGAAAAAAGTCCCTTCCTCCAGCTTTCGAAACAGAGCAGAGTTCCTGAAGACGCGAGCATCATGTACCTTTCCCGGCCATCCCACGTTGATGTTGGTGAAACGTCCCTTGTGATCCACCAGGGCTTGCAGCAGCATTGAAAAGTACCCCTTGCGGTTTACGTAGTCGGTGGCTTGGTGCTCCGGTGACAAGATAGGGATATGGGTTCCGTCTATGGCCCCGCCACAGTTTGGGAATCCCATTTCAGCAAAACCATCCACTATTGACTGCACGTTGCCCAGAGTCACTACCCTTGCTATCACCAGGTCTTTCATTGCCCTGGCAAATTGGATCACAGCAGCCCCCACTGTAGATTTGCCCACTCCAAATTGATTCCCGACTGACCGGTAGCTGTCTGGCGTTGCAAGCTTCCACAGGGCTATCGCCACTCGCTTCTCAACTGTGAGGGCTGCTCTCATCCTGGTATTCTGGCGTTTCAGGGCAGGGGAAAGCAAGTCACAAAGTTCCATGAAAGTGCCCTTACGCATGCGAAAGTTCCGCAGCCACTGGGAATCATCCCACACCTGCAACACGATGCGGTCCCACCAGTCTGTGCTTGTTTCCCGGGCCCAGAATCGGCGTTCCACGGCATGAACCTGCCCCAGTGACACCATGATTTCCACATTGCTGGGGCCTGTGCCTTATGAGAGGTCTATGTCCATGTCAATTTCCTCATCACTCTCATCGCCGCGCTGCAATCGCCTCCTCGCCTGGTCCGGGTTTCGCCTTGGCATGTCCTGGCTCTGCATATACTCCAGGACAATGCGTGTGGTGTTCATAGTGCTCATAATTGCCGCGGTGATCTGAGCGGGCTCCATGATCCCAGTGCTAGCTATGGCGCCTGGTCAGAAAAAAGGCGCGAAAGTAGTATCTGATGGACCAGGAGAAGGAGGGAGGGCCGAGTGACGACATGGCGTACAGGTACAGGAACAGGGAGAAACACAAACAACTGTCACACAGAATGGTCCCCCCAAAGATTAAACTGAAAACCCTGGGCTTAGCAGGCCATTGATTTCACGGAGGAAGGGGAAGCAAATGAATACAGAACAAATCTATTTTTTACATCTTAAGCTGGCAGCCGACGGTGCAGCATGAGTGATAGCCTCTCCAGTACGATGATGACGGTTACCAATCATAAAATACCATCATCTGCCAAAAGGCAAGGGGCTGCTGCTGTGTAGCAATGCAGCCCCACGTCTGCCAGCCCCACGTCCGCCAGCACCCAGCATCGCCCTCGGCCTCTTCTGGGTGCTTAGCAGACAATACTGGGCAATTGGCAGAAAATAGTATATTACGACTGGTAGCCATCATCATCGAAACAGTAGCATGTCTGCCCAGGTGGCCATGATTGACAGCCACTCCAGTACGACGACGATGGGTACCAGTCATAATATACCATCGCCTGGCAAGGGGCTGGTGCAATGCAGCCCTACGGCTGCCAGCCCCACGACTATCACTCATGCTACACCGTCTACCGCCAAAAGGCAGTTAGCAGCTGCTGCTGTGTAGCAATGCAGTCCCACGTCTGCTGGCACCCAGAGGACATATGGTGACGGTGAGCTCAGCTGAGCTGAGCGGGCTCCATGCTTGCCGTGGTATGTTGTCTGCACAGGTAACCCAGGTAAAAAGGCGCGAATCTATTGTCTGCCGTTGCTGTGACGAGGGGGGAGGGGCCTGACGACATGTACCCAGAACCGCCCGCGACACTGTTTTGCATCATCCGGGCATTGGGATCTCAACCCAGAATTCAAAGAAAAGGCACGAACCGCTTCTCGGCTCTCTGAGCTGTGGCGCAAACGTAGTATCTGACGGACTAGGGGAAGGAGGGAGGGCGGGCCGAGTGACGACATGGCGTACAGGCACAGGGAATTAAAATCAAGAACGGTGGCTGTGCATCAGGGAGAGACACAAACAACTGTCACACAGAATGGCCCCCACCAAAGATTAAACTGAAAACCCTGGGTTTAGCAAGCCGTTGATTTGACGGAGGGAGGGGGAAGCAAATGAATACAGAGCAAATCAATTTTTTACATCTTAAGACGACGGTGCAGCGTGACTGATAGCCCTCGGCATCTTTCTGGGTGCTTGGCAGCAAATACTGGGCGGTGTATGACGATGGTCTTCAGGCCTATTGCACGAGCTGCTGCTCAGGGAAGACTCTGCTAACGTGCGATGACCCGACTTGTAATAGGCCGGCTAACAGTCATAATACACCATTTACTGCCAAAAGGCAAGCCCCACGGCTGCCAGCACCCAGATCGCCGATGAAGGCTACCAGTCTACTGCACCGTCTACCGCCAAAAGGCAGTTAGCAGCTGCTGCTGTGTAGCAATGCAGTCCCACGTCTGCCGGCACCCAGAGGACATATGGTGATGGTGAGCTCAGCTGTGCTGAGCGGGCTCCATGTTGTCTGCACAGGTAACCCAGGTAACCCAGATAAAAAGGCGCGAATCTATTGTCTGCCGTTGCTGTGACGGGGGAGGGAGGGGCCTGACGACATGTACCCAGAACCGCCCGCGACACTGTTTTGCATCATCCGGGCATTGGGATCTCAACCCAGAATTCAAAGGGGCGGCGGAGACTGCGGGAACTGTGGGATAGCTGTGGGATAGCTACCCATAGTGCAATGCTCTGGAAGTCGACGCTAGCCTTGTACTGTGGACGCGGTCCGCCGACTAGAGCACCTAGAGCATTTTATGTGTGGACACACACAATCGGCTTTATACAACCGATTTCAATAAAACCGGCTTCTATAAATTCGAACTAATTTCGTAGTGTAGACATACCCTTAGAGGTTTTTAAGGTCAGGCTTGAGAAAACCCTGGCTGGGATGATTTAGTTGGGAATTGGTCCTGCTTTGAGCAGGGGGTTGGACTAGATGACCTCCTGAGGTCCCTTCCAACCCTGATATTCTATGATTCTATGAAATCAAAGGAGTGTCAAAAGGTATTGTATTATAATCAGGTCAATTCACTTGTGTGTTAATTTAGTTCAAATAAAATGTTAATGGTATTGTCTTCACTTATCTATAACCTGTTGATTGTTATCACATTACATTATGTATATCCCTGTAACTAGTTAACCCTAGATCAGTGGTTCTTAGACAGGGGTACTCAGAGGTTTTCCAGGGTGCATCAACTCATCTAGATGTTTGCCTAGTTTTACAACAACCTAAAAAGCACTAGCAACGTCAGAACAAACTAAAATTTCATAGAGGCAACTTGTTTATACTGCTCTGTGTGCTATACACTGAAATGTAAGTACAATATTTATATTCCAATTGATTTATTTTATAATGATATGGTAAAAATGAAAATAAGCAATTTTTCAGTAAAAGTGTACTGTGACACTTTTGTATTTTTATGTCTGATTTTGTAAGCAAGTCGTTTTTAAGTAAGGTGAAACTTGGGGGATACGTAAGACAAATCAGACTCCTGAAAGGGGCACAGTAGCCTGGAAATGTTAAGAGCCATGGCCCTAGACCAAAAGTGTGTGTGAGTGTTAATATGAGAATGTGCTTGATGTGTAAACTTCATGAAAACTAATGAAGGATTGTTGTTTGCTATTACATTACTTTTTACACTGCATATATCCCTGTAATTAAATTACCCATCAAGCACGATTGGAGCCTTGGAAATGTAAATGAAGAATCATAGAATCGTAGGACTGGAAGGGACCTTGAGAGGTCATCTAGTCCAGTCCCCTGCAATCATGGCAGGACTATGTATTATCTAGACCATCCCTGACAGATGCTTGTTTAACCTACTTCTCGTGTCTTGCTTACAATACTCCTGCTAATGCAACCCAGACCAATGTTCACTTATTTTTTGCATGCGCTACACTATTGATTCATACTTAGCTTGTGATCCACTATAAGCTCCAGATCCCTTTCTGCAGTACTCTTTCCTGGACACCATTTCTCATTTTGTATGTGTGCAATTGGTTGTTCTTTCCTAAGTGGAGTACTTTGCATTTGTTCTTACTGAATTTCATCCTGTTTACTTCAGACCATTTCTCCAGTTTGTCCAGATCACTTTGAATTTTAATTCTACCCTCCAAAGCACTTGCAATCCCTCCAAGCTTTGTATCATCCGCAAACTGTATAATTGTACTCTCTATGCCATTATCTAAATCCTTGATGAAGATATTGAACAGAACCGGACCCAAAACTGATTCCTGCAGGATCACACTTGATATGCCCTTCCAGCTTGACTGTGAACAACTGATTGCTTAATTATTTGCTCCATTATCTTTCTGGGTACTGAAGTTAGGCTGACTGGTCTGTAATTTCTTGGGTTGTCTTATTTCCCTTTTTATAGATTGGCATGATATTTGTCCTTTTCCAGTCCTCTGGAATCTCACCCGTCTTCCATGATTTTTACTGCGTAAAAGTGCTAACTTAAAAGCAAGGGCCATTGTGTTCGACAATGGAAATTCACTGGCCCATGTGTGTGAAGACATCAGATTGCCTTCTGTGAGCAGAAACTATAAATACTGATTTAAAGGAATAATCTTTATCTCTGACTCTTTGGATTCTTACAAAGAAAATACCAAATGCAAAGTGGATATCCCTAGAAACATCTGGGTTCCCTGAAAAGACTTTTGGGAAACTAGCTGTGTATTACATCAACTTCTATCATTTTGGACTTACAAACTTTGACTCATCTGTTATTATATTTTACCTGCTTTAACCTCTCAATAACTCTCATTCCTTTCTCTTAGATAATAACCCTATAGTTAATTTACTACAGAATTGGCTGTCAGCATTGTCTTTGGTGTGAGATCCAAAGTACCAATTGATCTGTGGTAAGTGACTCGTCCTTTGGGATTGGGAGTAACCTGCTTTGGTGTGCATTTTGGTTTATGTGACTATTATCGCTAAATCCCATTTGTCTGGGTGGCAGAATAGGCTGGAGTACCTAAGGGGACTGCTTGTGACTCCGTGGTAAGACTGGTATAGTGATTCAGGAGTACACAATTGTTACTGGCTTGGTGAAATCTAATTATAGAATATACCACTGGTTTGGGGTGTCTGCCCTGTTTTCTGAGAATCTGACATGAGATTGGCACTCAGTTGTGAGCCACTCTAGATAGCATGGCAACAGGATTTTTATATAGTTGTTAATGTACAATTTCCACTTTCAAAATTTTACTGCAGTTTCCTCAACATGGGAACCTAGGGACTGACATAATGGATCAAACCATTGGTCCATTTATTCCAGTATTCTATCTCTGACACTGTCCCCCACCACATGCTTCAGAAGAAGGTGTGAAACCAACAAAAACCCTGAAAAGAGTAATTATGAAATAATCTGCCCACAGGCAGGGCCGGCTCCAGGGTTTTTGCCGCCCCAAGCGGCGCAAAAAAAAAAAAAAAAAAAGCCGCGATCGCGATCTGCAGTGGCAATTCAGCGGGAGGTCCTTCGCTCCGAGCGGGAGTGAGGGACCGTCCGCCGAATTGCCGCCGAATAGCTGGACGTGCCGCCCCTCTCCGGAGTGGCCGCCCCAAGCACCTGCTTGGCAAGCTGGTGCCTGGAGCCGGCCCTGCCCACAGGGAAAGCTTCAGCCTAGAGTTTATATCTCTTCCAACATCTTAAAAAAAAAAAAAAATCTTTTATTGTAACTCTGGATTTTTTTTCTCATCAGAGACCCTGGTCTTGCCAACACTCATATGTGTGTGTAACTTTATGCACATGAGTTGTTGTAACAGGCTTTATTTGGGGCCCATCAGGCCTAGTGGGGAGGCCACAGCTCAACAGCCTCCCAGAGTCTTGGGATGGACTTGCTGAACATCCTGAGGGCTTCGTGGCCAAGTTACAGTCCATGATTTCCCCCCATTCTTTCAGCTGGCCAGAGGAGGAGGGAAGTCTAGGGTAGGGGGTTCCCCGAGCCCAGGGCGTAAAGAGGTGAGGAGAATCTCAGACTCCTTTTAGCTGATACAATAGACCAGCCTCCCCTGTTCTCTCTTCAGCTGGGGCATGGTCCCAGTACTCTGCTTCTGTTGGAGCAGAGGGTTGCTCACACAGTCTTAATAATTCAGATAATCAACTGATGTGGTGTGATTTTTAGTTTATCTGAATGATATTTTGTGGCAGTTAGATCCACAGGCTAATTGTGCATTATGTATTTCTTTTTATCAATTCTAAATTTGCTCCCATTCATTTTAATTGAATCAATTGTTAATTATTATGGCTTATAATAATATACCCTTTATACTGTGGTAGCCCTAAAGGCCACAACTGGCTTGGACCCAGGGTGCTAAGTGCTATGCAAACACATACTAAATGACAGTCCATGCCCCCAGAGTTTACAATCTAAAAGACAAGACATAATCCTTTTGTTGTTGTATTATGGAAAAGAGATGTGCCCTGATACACTTTTAAACCTCCAAACTGGTAGATATATATAGTTTGATCTTTACATTTCATCTTAGGAAATCTTTGAAAACTATTAAGTTTGTTTTAAGAGAAGTAACAAATAATCATTCAGTGCTGTCAATCCAGAACCTTGTATGAGCATGAAAAGTTAAATAAATCCCATAGTTTATACAGTCATAACAAAAAGCAATTACCACATACAGACCAACCCTCCTCATACCCCAATTAGTCACATTTTGTTTAATCTGAAACTCTGATTATCCAAATATTTTGGATGTCCTTGAATCATTCAGACAGTTGGAGATTACAAACTGACATTTTCAGGCACAGAGACCCATATGCAATTCGTAGTGCAGGACTGGGGCCAGAAGCCCAGATCCACAAGGGGATTTAGGTGCCTAAACCCAAGATTTAGGCACTTAAATCCCAGATTTAGTTGCTACTGTGATCCACAATACCAGTGTGCATCTGCTGCCTGCCCCTGTACTCACCTAAACTCAGTCGGTGCCTAAATTATCTCTACAAATATCCCTTAGTGGTCTAAATTTAATGTCTTGCTGTAGGCGTCCAGATGCCTATCTCATACCTAATCCCAGCAGTATTCTCAAACAAGGTGAAGATTGGGGACAATAGGCAGGGGGACACTTATCTGGTAGGGGTCCTCAGAGCACAGCTACCAGACGTAGGCCCATTCAAAATCCATCAGCAGGAGACATTGCCTCTCCTATAACTTTTAACCCCATGGTTAGAGCACTCACCACTATACCGGAAATCTGAGTCCAAGTCCCCTCTCTACCAGATAGAGTGAAAGGAGTTGAAAAGGGATCTCCCTATGCTCATGAACTGGGCTATGAGATATTCCAATGTGGGTTTCCCTCAATCTCTCCTGTTGAAACTGTTCCACTTTGGATTAAATAAATTAGAGGGACTAACCACCAGTGTGGAATCATGTCCACTCTCTCCCTCTGGCTCAGTGACTATTTAAGTATTTATGCACAATGGAACAGCTTCAGCTGGAGAGACTGAAAGATACTCATACCAGAATATCCCATAGCCTTGTGGTTCGCACATGCTCCTGAGAGTGGGATACTCTTCTTAAAATAATTTCTTCCATTTAGGTAGGGGAATTGAACCTGGGTCTCCCACTTCCTGGATGAATGAGCTAAACACTGAGCTAAAAGTCATAAGGGAGGTACCACCTTCTCTGCTATTTCTTGCAAAAACAGTTTAGGCACCTGAGTCTAGGAGAGGGGTTCCGAGGTGTGGAGAGCTAGTGGAGATAGGCTAGCACCTCCCTGCAACCCAGACTTGGGTGCCTAACTCTGTATGCGGGGTGGGTTTAGGATACACTCATCTAGTTGGCATCTCCCATTGGCTAATTTAATTGGCTACCCACTAGCATGCTTTTTTTATGGAGCCCATTCTCAGGCACCTATCTCTCCTCATGCATTGTATAGGGAGATTAGGTGCTTAATTCAGGATTTTGGGATTCCAGTGACTTTCAAGGTATCTAAAAATTAGGTGTGCAGTCTAAATCCCTCCTTAGATCTAGGCCATAATTTTTAAACTCATATTCCCTTAGTTTTCAGAGTAGCAGCCGTATTAGTCTGTATCCGCAAAAAGAACAGGAGTACTTCTGGCACCTTAGAGACTAACAAATTTGTTTGAGCATAAGCTTTTGTGGACATGCATCCGATGAAGTGGGCTGTAGCCCATGAAAGCTTATGCTCAAATAAATGTGTTAGTCTCTGGGGGGTGCCACAAGTACTCCTGTTCTTATTCCCCTGGTGTACATCATTAATTTTGATTCTGAATCCTCACACAATATGATCAGAGGGGCTTTCCACAGGCATCTGTGAAGATGATTATGACCCTGGTTTTCTGATGTCCACCTCATAAGTTATCCATGCCTGTGTCACCTCAGGACTGGATTACTGTAATATGCTTTACATAGGGTTATCCTTGTAGATCACTTAGAAGCTGCAGCTGGTGCAAAATGCAGATGGCTGCTTAATTTACTTGATGGTGTTGGCTATGGAACACATTATACCAGGTCTGTAAGATCTGCATTGACTTTCTGTTCACTTCTGGGTGCATTTAAAGATGGGTTGGCCTGATATTCATCTCTGTAAAGCCCTATGGTTTGTCCTGTCCATCTAATAGACAGCCCCTTTTCCTCTGATAGCTGACACCTAGAGCATTTTTCCAGCCCCTGGGTTTGAAGGTATGGGAGCTAGACACTCTCCGCTGAAGCGCCTCAACTTTGTCTCCTTGTTGGTCGGAGGAAGTCCAAGTTTATTGACCTTCAGGATACAGTGTAAGGTAGATCTATTTACTCAGACTTTAGTCCCGGATTTGTAGACAGCTGCATCCTGGGGATGGGAATCAGGTTGATATCTGTGGCTCAAGTCTATATTTTATTTTAATTTCCATACATGTGCCAAGGGACTGGCTGCCTGTTACAAAGGGGAGCCCCACATATGCTTACAAGACCATGCTCCGTGCAGTATGCAAGAATCCGTTTCTTGGTGGTAACGCTCCTCCGGTAGCTGTGTACGGAGGAGAGTCCAGTGGTTAAGCTGGGGAGGCGGGGGGAGAGGGGGGTTCCCTTCCTCCCATGGCTTCTGTCGCGTGGCTGGGAATGCAGCCGGACCTCCCAGTGGTGCGTCTGGCTCTCTCTGGCAGAAATGTTGTTGAAAAGGGATTCAGGCGTTTTCTGTTGCCTGTAGCAACCTCCCCTTGTTCCAGAAGAGAAACACCACCAGCTCCAAACAGTCTGGGGCTGCTGGGGGAAAGGCCAGGGCGATCACGGGGCACTACCAGGGCTTCTTTGGCTCAGCAGCACCCCGGGCTCTCAGCACAGGGCAGAGGAATTTACTGACCCAGATACGGGAGGCTGGAAACTTTCTCCAAGCGCAGCCTTTTAAACGAGGGGGAGGGGAGGGCACGTTGGGCTCCCCTCCCCGCACCCAGCGAGGTACAGCCCTCTGGTGGTTTGTGTTGGGGCTTTAATCCCTGGCGCCGGGGAGGTGGCGGGTGAGCAGCCCGACACGGATCGGTTTCTTGTCTCCTTTCGGCCAGGATGGCTGCCCGCGGCGAGGTGCCCTCCAGCCGCCCGCAGGCTCCCAGCACCGCTTCGCCCCGGCTGCCGCCTGTGATCCAGCACCCGCTCTCCCGGCTCGGCGACCCCGAGCGCCTGGCTCTGCGCGGGTACGCGCCTTGCGGACAGCAGCCTGCAGGGGGCAGCGGCGGCACCCGGGCCCCGCCGCAGCAGCCCCCTGAGCCGGAGCTGCTGCTGCCCCCCTTCCGCGGTGCGCGCTCCCTCCTGTCCCCACGGCAGCCGCAGGAGAACTCCGCCCGCGCGGACCCGAGCAAGCCCAAGCTCCCGCTATTCGGTAAGTGCTGGCAGAGAGGGGCCCGTCCCATGGGAGTTGGGGGGGAGCCGCCGGGGTTGGCAGTGCTGCCGCGTGAGGAGAACACACCTAACATGCATCTCTGCTGTCAGAAGATGCCACATGCCTGGGGGGTGTGGGGATGGGGCATAAGGATCAGCTGAGAGAAGCACCAGGTGTTGGGGATGATGTAACGTATGTGATGGATACGGGGATTCGCTAAGAAAATAAGAAAGGCCATACTGGGTCAGACAGACCAAAGGTCCATCTTGCCTAGTATCTTCCAACAGTGGCCAATGCCAGCTGCCCTGGAGGGAATGAACAGAACAGGTAATCATCAAGTGATCCATCCTCTGTTGCTCATTCCCAGCTTCTGGCAAACAGAGACTAGGGACACCATCCATCCCTGCTCATCCTGGCTAATAGCCCATTGATGGACCTATCCTCTTATCTAGTTCTTTTTTGCAATACGCACAGCAGCTATAAGGGAAGATATAATTGAGGAAGTGTGTGTGTGTGAGAGATTAACTTGCCCGCTCAGTGGTTTGAGCATTGGCCTGCTAAACCCAGAGTTGTGAGTTCAATCCTTGCTGGGGCCACTTAGGGATCTGGGGCAAAATTAGTACTTGGTCCTGCTAGTGAAGGCAGCGGGCTGGACTCGATGACCTTTCAGGGTCCCTTCCAGTTCTAGGAGATAGGATCTCTCTCTCTCTCTCATATAGAGAGAGAGAGAATGTCGGAGGGATAGTTCCCGTTTGTAAGAAAAACATTTACCAGCTCGCTGTTTGTTCCCCTCTTTATGTATCAGAAGTCCCCAGCTGAGTTTGTTTGAATTTGAATGGAAATGTTTTTAATTACAATTTAAGTGCATTTTAATTGCATTTTTATTTCCAAATAGTGTTCTGGTTAGGTCTTTGTTAGGAAAGTTGTTGTATATTGGACTAGAGGATTTTTTTTTTTGAGTGCAGCAATAATATTTCTATAGCATTGAGTATTTATGTCCTCAACTATCCAAATTTTTAGCTTTCAGATGCTAGTATGTACACCATACCCAGACCCGGATTAACTCTCCTGTGGGCCTGGGGCTATTAGATTTTGTGGGGCCCCTGTATACAACTCTTTTTCCTGGGAGGAAGTTTGGTGCAGGGGATTAGGGTGCAGGAGGGGGTGTATGATTTGGGTGCAGGATGGGGATTCTGATCTGGGGCAGGAGGTTGGGGTGGAGGAGGAGGTGCAAGGTGTAGGCTCTGGCCAGGAGACGCTTACCACAGGCAGCTCCTGGCTGGCGGCACAGCAGGGCTCAGGTGGGCTGCCTGCATGCTGTGGCCCCACGCTGCTCCTGGAAGCAGCTTGCTGCTAGCATGTCTCTGCGGCCCCTGCGGGGAGGGGGACAGCATGTCTCCATGCGCTGCCTGCGCCTGCAAGCGCCACTCCTGTAGCTCCCATTGGCCAGTTCCTGGCCAATGGGTGCTGGGGGCAGGCCAAGTGTACGGAGCTGCCTCCCTCACCCCACTAGGGGCCGCAGAAACGTGCTAGCAGCCAGCCGCTTCCGGGAGCGGTGTGGAGTCATGGCATGCAGGCAGCCTGCCTGAGCGCCCCGCTGTGCCGTGTGACTTTTAGTGGCTCCCCAGAGTTGGAGATCGCTGCCTGTGATTTATTTTTGCGGGACCCGCCTTGAGCCGGGGCTCTTGGCTGCAGCCCCTAAAGCCCCTGCCTTAATCTGGCCCTGGTCATACCACACCAGGGTTTGCTTTTAGGTGAAAACTTGTTCTATGAAATGGTGAATTTTCTTAAACAGTCACAGATTTAAGGTCTGATTCAGGTTACAGTGGTGTAAATCCAGATAACTCTGTTGATCTACTGGAGTTACATTGGCAGTGTAATTAAGAGCAGAACTTGGCCCATGATATGCATCTGTGGTATGCAGCAAGTGTAAACTTAGTATTTATTTTTGGTTTAAAGTGTTTAAGGTTTATGATGTACCCAAGACATCATTTGTTTTGACTATCCTTTCCTTACATCGGGGTGGGCAAACTTTTTGGCCCCAGGGCCACATTTGAGTGGTGAAATTACATTCATGGCCCTGCATGCAGGGCTGGGGCAGGAGGTTGGGTTGTGGGAGGGAGTGCGGGGTGCAGGAAGGAGCTCAGGGAGAGGGGTTGGGGCGGAGGAGGAGTGCGGGGTGTACGAGGGGGCTCAAAACGGGGTTGGGATGCAGATGGGGCGCAGGGTGCGGCGGGGGCTCAGGGCAGGGGGCTGGGGTGCAGGGTGTGGCAGGGGGCTCAGGGCAGTAGGTTGGGGTACAGCAGGGGGTCAGGGAAGGTGGTTGGGGTGTAGGAGGGGTGCGGAGTGTGGAAGGGAGCTCAGGGCAGGGGGTTGGGGTGCAGGGTGTGGCAGGGGGCTCAGGGCAGGGAGTTGGGGTGCAGGAGGGATTGTGGAGTGCAGGAGGGGGCTCAGAGCAGGGGTGGTGAGCGGGGTGCAGAGTATGGGAAGGGGCTCAGAGCAGGGGTTGGGTGCTGGAGGGGTGCAGGGTGTGGCAGGGGGCTCAGGGCAGGGGGTTGGAGCCTCTTACCTGGAGCGGCTCTGGGGTGGCAGTGCTGCGCAGCGGGGCTAAGACAGGCTCCCTGCCTGCCCTGGCCCCCCGTCGCTCCCGGAAGCGGCTGGCACCACATCCCTACGGTCCCTGGTGGTGGGGAGGGCAGATTTAGGTTGGTTTGGCATGATTTGTTCTTGACAAAGCCATGTTGGTTATTATTTATCAACCTGTTAGCCTCTACATGTTTACAAATTGATTGTTTGATAATTTGTTCCAGTACCTTTCCAAATATCTAAGTTAGGCTGACATATCTATAATTCCCTGGGTCTTCCATTCCCCTTTTTAAAGATAGGTACTATGTTTACCCATTGCTAATCCTTTGAGTCCTCACCCATCCTCCATGAGTATTCAGAGATAATTGCAAACAGTTACAGAATGAGCTGAAGGAATCTTGGAAGTACTCTAGGATGAATTTCATCAGGTTCTGCAAATTTGAATACATCTAACATATCCAAATATTTTTAACACATTCTTTCCCCTGTTCTGGCTTGTGATTCTTCCCCCTTGTTAATATTCAACATTAACTTTTTTAGTGAAGGAGACTAAAGTAAAATAGACTTCAAACACCTTGGTGTCATCCATTATTAGCTTCCTTCATCTTTCTCTTTCTCCTAAAACATTTAAAGAACCTTTTCCTATTGCCTTTTATGCTACTTGCTAGGTGTAACTCATTTTGTGTCTTAGCTTTTCTGATTTTTTTCCATACAAGCTTGTTATATACTTTCTTTCTTGTTATTAGCAATTTGTCTGTTTCCACTTTTTGTAGGATTCCTTTTTGATTTTCAAGTCATTAAAGAGCTCCTGATGGAGTCATATTTAGCCAGCTCTCCTGAACTCCTTTTTCCCTCAGATTTTTCTTCCCATGGGACCTCACCTAACAGAGTCAGAGAATTTGTAAAGTCTGCTTTTTTTGAAGTCCATTGTCCTTATTCTGCTGGTTTCACTCCTTTCTTTCCTTAGCATCATGAAATCTATCATTTCATGATCACTTTCACTCAAGTTGCCTTCAGCCTTTATATTTGCAAACAATTTCTCACGGTTAGTCATAATCAAGTCCCAAATGGCTGACCCCTGCTTACTTCCTCCATCTTCTGAAACAAGAAGTTGTTCCCAACACATTCCAAGAACCAACTGGAGATTTTTTTGTTTTACCATATTACTTTTCCAGCAGATGTCTGGGTAGCTACTAAAATTCCCTATTACTTTCTGGTTTTGGATTTTTCTGTTATTTGTTCTAGAAATACCTCCTCCACCTCCCTCTTGGATTTGGTGATCTGTCGCAGAAACACCATGATGTCACCCCTGTTTTTTCCCTCCTTTTATCTTCACCAGAGACTTTCATCTGGTCTGCCACTCATCTCCTTCTCACAGATTCATAGACTTTACGGTCAGAAGGGACTATCATGATCATCTAGTCTGACCTCCTGCATATCCTTCTGGACCACAGAACAAGTGAATACATTTTTCATGTACAATGCTGCTTGTATCCATATATAATGACTTCTACTGATGTGCTTATAACCATCTATAACACTTAGTACTCATGTCTATAATGTGCTTATAATAGCCATTATTTATGAATCCATTATAAACTATAATAATACCAAAAGGTGACCACATAGGGATTCTTCCCCTCCTTTATAAGGGTCTATGGATTAAAAGTTCTATATCTGAACACTTTTTGTGATTTTATTATTAACACCTACATGTTATAAAATGTTTTACTGTACATTATACTTGGGGACAAGAATAACCTAAAAATAAAGACTATTCATGCTAATCTAATTCTTCAAATAGCCGATGCAGAAGAAATCAATGACTAGCAGTTTCTATAGTTAGTTTTTCCACCAAAATACGAACCACATTTGAGATGTCACAAAAGAATAGAAACAGGGAAGTGAAACTTTGAAAAATGTATGAAAAAAACCTGAAGATGTGGAACGAACTATTGTGATGCCACAGTCCTCAAATGCTGCACATAGGCTTCAGGGGACATTATTCACAACACAGGAGTATTCCTGATGGGATGGCAAAGAAGCAGCAGTGGAGCACTAGTGCTCTTTTCAGGTCAATTCTCTTCAGGTTCTTATATCATGTTCCTTATTCTTTTCTTGCTCTCTCCTCCCCTGTCTCATGTAGCTCAGCCACAACTGAAGTACTGAAAAAAATAAACCATTTTATTAGCCTAGATTCAGTTGCTTTGGTGAGGTAATCCTTAAAAACAACAGGACATGTTCAGTCAAGCCATTTGCTTATATTACTGGTTCAGCCAAAAGGGAATGTCAAAAGAATGATGTGTATAACCAACAACAAAACGACACAAATGTACAGAACTGTGCAAGACAATACTAAGATATTTGGAAACGGGCCTTTCCCATGCTTTTAGATTCTTACTTTATGCTAAACCTGTTAAGATTTGGTCACTTTGGGGGTCATACTTGACACAACACATTGGTCAATATGCTGCATTTAGAACATTGAAATGTCAAAGGCACAGTTTTGCAAATGTATACCCTGATTTGCATGCACTCAGAGTATGACTTCACTTATGTGCTATTACAGGCTGATTGAACCAAATTTTACCCTCCCTTGCAGCCTATGCCACCCACTGAAGTCAATGGGAGGCCAGAATTTGGACTGTAGAGATTAGAAAAGCCCAACACATATTTATTATGTCATCTTTTAGCTTTCTCTTGCCTTTGCAAGATTGTGCCGTGTGTGTGTGTGTATTCGCATGTGTTTTTAGGTAAAACTGTAAATTAGTCAAAAAGGGAGGTATGTAGATACAGTAAGAAATATGAAAAATCTTCAGATATAAACTTTAAATATTTCTAAATCAATATCTTATTACTTGGGGCTCAAATTCAAGAACACACGGACATATCCCCTGTTCTTTGCTGTGAAAGGCCACACTGGCATTTCTTTGACCATCTGAAGTCATCTTTTCCCCTCCTCTCCAATCAAATTGAAATCAATCACAAATTATTCTCGATATTTGTAAGTAAGTTACACACCTGCACATTTTTTTAAGGCACCAGATGGGACCATATACAGCCACAGACAATCGGCAAGATTTTTCAAATGGGTGCCTAAAGAACAAATCATGCCAAAGCAACCTAATTTTCATTTTTGCTGGGATTACTGACCTAGTGGATGGGGGGAAAACCAATAAACATGATATAACTTGATTTTAGTAAGGCTTTTGGCATAGTCCCACATGACATTCTCATAAGCAAACTAGGGAAATGTGGCCTAGATGCAATTACTATTAAGTGGATGCACAACTGTTTGAAAAACCATACTCCAAGCATAGTTATCAATGATTAGCTGTCAAACTGGGAAGATGTATTTAGTGGGGTCCTGGAGGGATCTGTCCTCAGCATGGGGAGATAGACTAGATAACCTTTTAAGGTCCTTTCGAGCCCTCCATTTTTATCTACGATTCTATTTATTAACATACCTATAATACAAAGTGCAACACATTATCTGTAGAATATGCTTAGGGAATATAAGACCAAGAGAATAAGTGACTTGCCCCAGGCCACATGGCAAACCAGTAGCAGAGGTGGGACTAGAACCGAGGTCTGCTGATTGCCCTTTCCAGTAGAGATGGAGAAGCATTAATGCTATTGTAAGACCTCGTCTGGAATACTGCCTACTGTTATGGTTACCCTGTTCAAGAAAGATGAATTTAAACTGGAGCAGGTGTACAGAACAGCTACAAGGATGATCAGAAGAATGGAAGGCCTATCTTATGACAGGAGACTGGAAGAGCTTGGCTTGATTAGTGTGGCAAAAAGAAGGCGAAGATGGGATACAATTGCTCTCTATAAATACATTAGGGGGATAAATACTAGGGAGGATGAAAAGCTATTTAAGCTAAAGGACAGTGTTGGCACAAGAACAAATAGGTATAAACTGGCCATGAACAAATTCAGGCTGGAAACTAGAAGACTGTTCTAACCAGCAGAAGGGTGAGGTTCTGAGCCTCCCAATAGGAGTTGTGGGGGCACACAAGTTAATTAGTTTTTATGAGAGAGTTGAACAAATTTATGAATGCAGTTGTCTGTCAGCATTGCTTGTGATGGTAGGGGTCAAGGCTCAACAGCCCTGGGACTCGCTTCCAGTTTGTATCTTATGTTCCTAAAGCTCATGCTTCAGGGGCTGAGGAGGTATTCCTCCTCCTGCTCCAATGTATTATTTCCTTCCTGTGAAGCATTGGAGATGGCCACAGCTGGAGAACTGACATTGGACATGGAGGACCAGGGCTCTGAGGTGGCACTGAGCATTCTCTCTCTCAGATGCTTGGCTGGATGGTTCTTGATCACATGCTTAGGGTCTAATTGATTGCAATATATGGGGTCAGGAAAGAATTTTCGCTAGACGCGTTTGCACCTTCCTCTGCAGCGTGTGGGTGCGGATCCCTTGCCAGGATTATCTGGGCATATCTCACTTAATCATTTCCCTGCCATTGCAGGGACCTTGGGCACTGGTGCACTTCGGTCCCTCCTGTTCTCTCCCTGTGGCAAATGATGTCTCCTTTGGGCTGTAATATTTTGGTGTAATTTCAGTTGTTGGGTTAAGTGTGCAGGTGCTGGGTGCTATTGGTGGCTTGTGATATACAGGAGGTCCAACTAGATGATCTGGTGGTCCCTCTGTGACTGAATTCTGTGCCCTATCTACTAGCTCTCTTTACCTGTATACATTGTTCATAGTTTCTGAAACTTGATTAGTTTTTTTTAATGACTCAGGCCAACGAGCCGACACTGGAAACCCAGCAGTAAGCAGAGCAAGTTTTGCTAGCAGCAGGACCAGTTTACTGTCTCAGCCTGGGACACAGCTCAGGATTGAAGCTGATGAGGTATGACTTTAATCAAATACAGTCCATATAAATAAATGTGTAGAATAAAATTTGACTCATAGGCTATATCGGTACCAAGAAAGGTTTCAGTCAGCAATCCCTGTGAACTGGCATGAAGGAAGTACACATACATTTCCTCCTTTTGCCCTGAAAGCCAAGCACAGTGATAGGTTATAACTACATATCCTAACTTAACTTATACTACAGTGTTCAATTTTAATATTATCCACAGGAAATTCTAGCTCCAGTCCTTTAAAAATATATGATTTTTAGAAGGTCTCTGTCAAACAGAAAAGAACAGTCAGCATAAGTCTGTATAATTCAGTTACCTAGTAACATCCTCTATAAGTATTAATTAAACTCTGAAACATTGTACACACTCCTTCACAATTATTCCAGATTGAATTTACCTATGTTGAATGGCATCCTCATGACAATGTCATTCGTGGGGAAAACTCCCATTGAAGACAATGGAAACTTTTTCTGAATACAGGCTGAGTAAAGGTTTCAGGATTTGGCTTGTATTTTTTTCAAAATGTAACTTGGCAACACATGGTTTAATGATAACACAGAAAGCAAAGATCATATTTATCTTGGCAATGCCAATAAGGTTCACTCAATTCAGTCGCGCAACAGTACTTGAAAGCCTATATTATAGCTGAGCAGAAAAAAAAATTACATTTTTCTTTTCCTGCTCAAGACTCTACAGAAAGTACCGCCCCCCCTCTCTGGGTGGTTATTAAAGATACATCATTTTATTGTGGAACATGTATTCCTTTTTGATTTCTTATCATCTTGTCAGTGACAGTTGACATCCTCTTCTTGTACTTTAAGGAAAAAAATGAGTTAAAAGTACATGTTAGAGGTGTCTGTTATTTGTATATTTGCTATTAAATGTGTATCAATTTTATTTTTTTTTTAAGTTGGAGCACATTTTGCGTGAAAAAATGAGATCTGGAGGCTATTTTACTATGAGACAACTGTTCAAAAACAATGACCCTGAGGGCAAGGGGCAGGTCAATAGGTATGTGTCTCACACAGCAGTTTGCATTGTCTGGGACCTCTTACTTAACTTTGACACATGCATGTGTATCACTAAAGGTCTGAAACAAAGCCAGTGGTCTTTTCCCATATATTTAGTACCATGAAATACTTTATATTTACTCCCAATTCCCTCTCCCCCCCCACTTTTGTCTCTTATCAATGTATGGAGGTGGACTGGATCAAATCACACTATAGATATTTCTTACTTTTATTCATTCATAGAGATGTGCTACTAATGATGCTGACCAAATTTCTGGGAAGGTATATCAGCTTCAAGCAGTATCAGCAACTTCTTCTAAGGTATGTGATCAGATAAAAGCTAAAGAAGGTAGCAAAAGATTTCCACTATTCATAACCTATAATATAAATATGAGCAAATTTTCCATTTTGACTATGGCAGACCTGGTTTACTACAATAGCCCCCTCTCCCAATTTTGTTCCCTACTCAAGAAATTCATCCTTCACTTGCCAGCATAGTACAGTATTTTCAAACTGGAAACAATACGATGATGTATGTGATATAAAGCACAGATGCATCTTTCTAAATCACATGGTCTGGAAAATATTGTACTATAAGAGGGAGAGCGCAGTTTTATATTTAAAAAGCAAATTTATTAAAAGTAGATTTCCTGATGCCAATCCTGCAACTCATTCTTCTTCAGACAGTCCTTTGGGTTGAAAAGAACCTCTAGTTGGTCATCTGTCTGTCTCCCTGAAAGTTGGATTTTATTATTCCTACACTAGCTGTGATGGATGGGTGTCAAGTTGAGCTTTCAATACCTCCAGTGATAGTGATTCTATAAGCAACTTTGGCATCTTGTTCAATTGCCTAACTGTTCTAAGAGTTCTGGCAGCTAAAATACCCCAGGGTGTGAGAAAACTGAGTTGGATTTTTCCGTAAGTTTTCTTAATATTTTCTCCTGGATCTTATTTTCTAAACATCTTCTTTACTCTTCTCAATTGATTTTTCTTTACAAAAAATGATATGCCAGACTGAGAGCAGTAATTCAACTGGAAACCTAACAAGCATGAAGTAAAGTGGAATAATTTCCTCAATAATTTGCTTGAATTATTCCTGCTATTGTACTGTTGCTGTTTCCTTTTTAATGACTTCATCACACTTTTGGCTCCTCTTCAATGTATTACACACCATAACCTTCACAGCCTTCTCTATATTTTTACTGCCTGGTCCATAATTCCCCTGCCTATGATTTTTGCTTCACATTATTCCTCGCTATGTGAGCTTCGTCACAGTTATCTTTTCAAATCTCATTTTATTCTTTTGTTTTGCACCATTCGTAAATTGGTTAAGGACCCTGAAGTGATTTATGACAGTGATATAATCCCTTCACTGAGTCATAGCTTTGTACTCAGGCAAATAACCTGCATTACATTAGTGAAATAAGTTCATAGTTACTGAGAAATAATTTTGTGTATTATATTAACGACTGCAGGCACTGTGTGTGAATTTTATTGTCTTACATCCATTCACAGCTGTGCATACCCCATAGCACTGTGGATGTAATTTCAGGCTTACTTGCAATTAGAACTGAGCAAATAATAGGGTTAATGGTTGATTAATAATTCCCTCCACCCCTGCTATCAACCAGTGTATAAATGAGTCACAAATACATTTTTATTATTTGAGTAGCTCCATTTTAAAATATTTTTGGAACAAATTGATAAACTAAACAGTAATAAGTCTCCAGGACCTGATGGTATTCACCCAAGAGTTCTGAAGGAACTCAAATGTGAAATTGCAGGACTACTAACTGTCATCTGTAACCTATCATTTAAATTAGGTTCTGTACCAAATGACTGGAGGATAGCTAATGTGACGCCATTTTTTTTAAAAGGGCTCCAGAGGTGACCCTGGCAATTACAGGCCAGTAAGCCTCACTTCAGTACCGAGCAAATTGGTTGAAACTATCATAAAGAACAAAATTGTCAGACGTATAGATGAACATAATTTGTTGGGAAATAGTCAATATGGTTTTTGTAAAGGGAAATCATGCCTCACCAATCTACTAGAATTCTTTGAGGGGGTCAACAAGTATGTGAACAAAGGAGATTCAGTGGATATAGTGTATGTAGATATTCAGAAAGCCTTTGACAAGGTTGCTCATCAAAGGCTGTTAAGCAAAATAAGCAGTCATGGGATAAGAGGGAAGGTTCTCTCATGTATTGGTGACTGGTTAAAAGATAGGAAACAAAGGGTAGGAATAAATGGTCAGTTTTCAGAATGAAGAGAGGTAAATAGTGGTGTCCCCCAGGGATCTGTACTGGGCCCAGTCCTATTTAACATATTAATAAACGATCTGGAAAAAGGGGTAAATAGTGAGGTGTCAAAATTTGCAGATGAGACAAAACTATCTTAATGTTGATAAATGCAAAGTAATGCACATTGGAAAACATAATCCTAATAATACATATAAAATGATGGGGTCTAAATTAGCTGTTACCACTCAAGAAAGAGATCTTGGAGTCATTGTGGATAGTTCTCTGAAATCATCCCCTCGATGTGCAGTGGCATTCAAAAAAGTGAACAGAATGTTGGGAATCCTCAAGAAAGGGATAGATAATAAGACAGGAAAATATCATATTGCCTCTATATAAATCCATGGTACGCCCACACCTTAAATACTGTGTGCAGATGTGGTCGCCCCAGCTCAAAAAAGATATATTGGAATTGGAAAAGGTTCAAAAAAGGGCAACAAAAATGATTAGGGGTATAGAATGGCTTCCATATGAGGAGAGATTATTAAGACTGGGACTTTTCAGCTTGGAAAAGAGGTGACTAAGGGGGGATATGATAGAGGTCTATAAAATCATGAGTGGTATAGAGAAAGTAAATAAGGAAGTGTTATTTACTTCTTCTCATAATACAAGAACAAGGGGCCATCAAATGAAATTAATAGGTAGCAGGTTTAAAACAAACACAAGAACTCCTTGCCAGAGGGTGTTGGGAAGGCCAGTACTAAAACGGGTTCAAAAGGGAGCTAGATAGATTCATGGAGGACAGGTCCATCAATGGCTATTAGCCAGGATAAGCAGGAATGGTGTCCCTAGCCTCTGTTTGCCAGAAGCTGGGATTGGGTGACAGGGCATGGATCACTTGTTGATAACCTGTCTGTTCATTCCCTTTGGGGCACCTGCCATTGGCCACTGTCAGAGGACAGGATACTGGGCTTGATGGACCTTTGGTCTGACCCAGTATGGCCGTTCTTATGTTCTTATTTAAATTTGCATTATTTAAGCACAGTATAATGCAATATGACTTGTCTGTATTTTGCAGGGAAAAGGCAAATTAAGACATGCCCGATCAAATTAGACAACTTATTTTTGTTTAACTGATCAAAAATCCATATTAAAAGTGTACAGTGGCAAACTGGATTGAAAGGGCGTCTTACAAGAGTTTAATTGAATATTGTAAATAGGGCACTGAAGAACATAGTGCTTGAGACCCCACCCACTGAAGTCAGTGTGAGTCTTTTATTGCTGTTGGATCAGACCCCTAGTCCCTAGTAAATATCTCCTTTTTAAAAGTAAGTGTAGATGCAGAAGCAACAGCAGCATTCAGAATTATTCTTGGATGAGCCATATCAACTTGAGTTTTCCTCACCCGGGTTTAAAGCCATATGGAGTTATTATTCATGAAGGATCAGATCGTGGTATTCTAACAGCATTTGTATTAAGGCTGTTCTCTTACATCTACTATAGATGACCATTCTTGTTACAAACTGTACAGAAGAAAGAGTGGGTCACGATTCTGTGCAAAGGTAGACGAGACTAGTGCAGGAGCTAGGTAGGCAGGAACAACAACCGGGGTTCAGAGTCAGTATCAGGGGCAGTAATCAGGCTGACGGGCAGAGCCAGAGACCGGTCAAGGATCAGGCCAAAGGTCAGTACCTGATATCAGGTCTGTGTGGGTGTTCTGGGGTATGAGTGGTAGTCAAGGTCCAAGTCAAAGCCAAGGTCAATACCAGGAGTTCAGGAACAGAGAATGCAGTGTGGACTTTGGAGCTAGCTAATGATCCACATTGTTGCCTGGACACTTCCTGGAATTCCTCGTGGGTTTATGTAGCACCATGAGGCTACTGTCAAACCCCTTGATGTGGAACTTCCTGTGACCTGTGCAGGGAAGGGCAAGCTGATTACAGCTGCTGGGTGGCAATTGGGATATGCTTGCTGCCTGGCAATCTGGGGATTCGCTGCAACTCGAAGACATCTGTCAAAGAATAAAATCTTACTCTGGTGGTGGTGATGCATTTAATCGTAGGGCAGTGGGAACTCCTCAGGCTAGGCTGGATAGGCTCTGCATCTGCAGTTTTGACTCATTTACAATATGATCTTTTGCCAGCCAACTTTGAGCTGTCGCCAGGCTCCACCAGCTCAGCCACAGTTAATCACTAGTTGAATGTTAATGGAGTTAATACCAACACATGTTAGTGCATTTAAGGCAAGTATTAATATATATGTCATTGCCACTTAATGGCTTTCTCCTTTGTATGTGAGCTGAGGTAGTGGAAGAAAGAAGTGTTGAAAGGGAGAGATTTGATTTGTATGGTCTGCTTCTCCATCAGTAAGTGATCTATCTTTTTTATGTCACTGAAGAGAATGCAAACACTGCAAACAAACATTCACAATCCTGCATTGTAACAGGCTTAAACTACAGGACAAAGCCATTATCAAGTTTGAAGAGTTGTATGCAGCAATTCGTGATCCTGCTACTTCTGGGGCTCCAGCCTGGCTTGATCCCATCAACCACAGACAGGGGGACAGAATCATGATGACTGCATCACAGGTGCATGCACAACTAAAAGAAAAAGCAAAACAAAGGTATAAGCACTTCTGCAGCAATCATAGATTTTATGGCTAGAAGGGACCATTGTGATCATCTAGTCTGGCCTCCTGTGTAACACTGATCCCAGAAACTTCCCCCAGTGATTAAACCCAATCATTTGTGGCTGAACTAGAGTATATCTTTTAGAAAGCCACCCGATCTTGATTTAAAGATTCCAAGTGATGGAGAATTTACCACATCCCTTGATGTGTTGCGTCTAATGTTAAATGTTCTCATTGGTAAAAGGTTCAGGATTTATCAGGCTTGACTCTGGCAGCATCCAAGTCTATAGAATGGGATCAGGAGGGAGGGGGAAGCATCCTTTTACAAAGTGGGCCATATAAAAAAAACCCAAACCAAACCTACCTTCTTGATTCTTTTCCACTGCTAAGGGATAACGCAATTGTAGAGAAACCCCCAAGTACATAGCAGGATTGATTTTTTTCTTTTAATGTAATAATTCTGTCTTTGTAAGAGAATGAGGAATTTCTGTGTAGCAGGCATAGGGTAAGTTTCATAAGGCAAGGATCATATTGACTTCTGTTGGAAATAGGTCCCTGGATATTGCTGATCTGATGCCCCAGAAGAACCCAGGTGATGACATCAGGATTCTGATGCCTGAGTTTAAGAACATACTTAACAAACTAGGTTTTCACATTGGAAATGAGGAGTTTGAAAAGCTTTGGAGAAGGTAATATCTGATTCAAGTTTTAGATAATATTCTCATTCGCATTTAAAAAAATAAAGAGCACCCCTCTGGTGTTAGTGGTAGACTTGTGAGGGTATGTGTGTGAGATGCTGGTGTGGGGCCTGATAAAGGGAGGAAAAGGTAAATGGAGAGAACCTGGATAGTGTAAGATATACAAATAGTCACTTTCATCTGTCATATTAGCCACAGGGAAGATGCTTAGACCAGGCACAGGGTAGAGGACTCCACTGACCACTCGTGGGCCCTAATCTGCAGCTGCTCTGCATACAGAACTCTAAGTGAAGCCAATGGGAGTTCCACACACAAAGTAGCTGCAGAACAGGGTCTGCTCCAATATGTGGTAACCAGTTAGTGCATCCAAAAGGCAAACACCAAAGCTTCTTAACTGGCGCAAAGCAGCGTGATGATGCTTTCCATAGAAATACTGGTCACATGAATTTTCAATAGTTCACTATAGTTATAACAGCAGGTCTGCTGCAAGGAAGGATCATTCATACTGTAATTTCCATTATAAACCTGATTTATAGAATTATCAGTGTTTGTAAAGTGCTATGAGATCCTTAGATGAAAGGGGTATGTAAGTGCAAGTATTATTATAACAGCATGCTCCCAATTATCCAAATAGCCTGGGGAACACAGATTTTGTTTGGATAATTGGGAGTTTGGATAATCGAAAGGGCAGTGCAGGGAGCCCTCTGCAGTCGTGGACCCGCTCACTCCCTCCCGTGACAGCGGGGCTGCCAAGGGCTTCCTGTGCTGCCCTCTCTGCCGAGGACTCTGCTTTGCTCTGCCAGGACTGCAGCCTTCCCTGCCCCTGGTGCCTGCCAGGATCGGGTGTCACTGGCCCTGTGACCACATTGGGGTCCCTTTGCAGCCTTGCTGTCATGGGAGTGAGTGATAATGCAGAGGTTTGGATAGGGTTTCAGATAATTGGGAGTATATGATATTAAGTCAAATCATGACTCCTGAACACGAGGTGCAGAGCCCATCTACTGCTCCTTGCTGTCAGTGGAAGCAGAGGAATGGGGGTCAGTTGAGGACTCAGGATTTGGCCCATTGATTTTATTCTTTTATATATTACAATAGAAGGCTAATGTGCTTACCACTAGGTACCATTGCCTCTATTTTATCTAATATTATGGGGACAGCTGGGAGTGTTGTCTCTCTATTGTTCAATTTTGGTTTGTTGAAAAAAAACTGGTCCATTGGGTTGACTCTGCTGACGTTTTGTCAGTGCTTGATGTTCACAGGAAGGTGACAAATGCAGAGGAAGCGTGAACTATTCTCTAAGAAAGGAAGCTAAATCTGATAATGACTTTCTCCTCTTGCTCTTTGCAGGTATGACACAGAAGGAACAGGAGTTCTGAAAGGAGATATACTACTTAAAAAACTAGGAGCTGAGCTCCAAAATGGATCTTCAAACAATGCTAAAGTTTCTGGTAAAAAATAAATAAATATTGGTTAATTGAATCCATAGCTTTCAGTAACCTTCATGGCAATCAAAAAAAAGGTCATGGAAAGTGAATCACTTGTGGGATTGGTTATGGATACACCTCTAGACAACTGGCTCAGAAGTAGTCAAGTCTTAAATAGTTACTCTCTGTCTGTTGGCTGTCTGGTAGCCTCTGTGAAATGAATTTCGTGGTTTTAGTTCAGTTATTATTGGACTAGGTACCCACATCACAAATCTTCCACCGTATTTGTTGTTTACTGATACCATTCTCCACCACTCTCTCTATCTGAGGTTTTTCTATAATACTTATCAGAATAACATCTAAGCACTGAACAAGTAATTTAGATCCTCCAAGTATTGTCTATAGAATGCTTATAGTTGATTATGCTGGTTGCCTTTCCTAGGTTCTGGGAGTTTTTCTTCTTTGTGTCAATGTTTCCTTAAATATCCTGCACTATATGATGTTACCTATGCACAGACACCATGGTTACCTGCTCAATTACCTGTCTGCAACATCAGGGATAGAATCATCAAGGACTTTTGGTTCCAAAAACATAAGCATCTACTACTTGTGTTAAAGAAAAACCTTTGTTACAAATATATGTAAGGCTTTTATTCTCTTTATACAACACTCACAAAAGGGCAATATAATCATGAACAGGTCTGACAGTTGATCAAGTAACACATACATTAGCAAATATATTACAAATACAGCAAACAGACCTGCAGTGAGAGTACCTATAATGTAAGTCTCTGTCATAGGGTCCAGCCTTCTAGCTTAAGGGTAGACATGGGGAGCCTAATGCTCTCTGCGTTCAGTTTCAGAGATGCATACAAATGTGTGGCTTGGCGTTTGAAGGATCTGCCTTGAATTCCCCAATGAGCAGAGACTGAATGGCTGTGGAGGAGGAATTGTTCCCTTACATCTCAGGGTGATCCCTCGAAGTCAGGGTTAAAGCACATTGGTGGTACAGTGTGGAGAAGCTTGGATTGATGCTGGCTTGCACTTTAGAACAGGTGTCATCAAACTTTTTTATTCTGTACACCACTTCTTGAGATCCTTTTATGGGACACCTCCCCTCCTAACTGTCTGGTTATGATTCCTCATCTTCACTCTACTGGAGACCAGATGAAAATAACTTCATTTAAATGCAACCAACGCAGCTGCATGGTTATTTCTCTTCACCTTGTATCTTTGTTGCTTATTTCACTGTAGATGTGGATCTCTGCTTGTTCCCTGCAGCCCCCATTTTCCATCTCACTTTGCAGTTTAGTTTTGTCCTCCTGTGTGTTTGTTACCCCTCAAAATTTAGTGTCATTTGCAAATTTGATCCTGGTTAAATTTACACCCAAAAAATACTTTGCAAAGACAGCAACAAAGGAGTTGTACAAGGTGCAGAGAAGTGATGTCTTTGAGTTTAATTGGATTAAAAAAAAGTACCTGGAAAACCTGAAGGAGTCTTGGGCTGTGCTCTAACTAACAGGAGGCATCACTGATTGAAGAAAGATGGCTGTTTCACCACTGTTAGGGCTTATCAGTAACTAGATCACAGAGAATTACAGCTGTCTTCCCATCCTTTGACTCCTTCAGTACTATACAGTTTCAGTGCATTAGAGTCGTATTATTTTTCTCACCATATTGCCTGTCTTCTTTTTGTTTATATTAAATAATTTTTAAACTTTTCTTTCTATATCACAACTGAAGGACAAAGCAGAGAAATCTCGAAAGCAGAGTGGGAACGCAGAGCTTCACTTGACATAGAAAGGTGGCTGAAAGATAAATTCAGAGAAGGATTTAGAAACATGAAAGAAGCATTTGAAAAACATGACCCACAAAAAACAGGCAAGGTAAAATGCTTTTTAGTCTGTGAATCTGTTCTAAATGGGGAAGCGCCCACAGCAAATGATCTGGAGGTATTGTGTGGGCTGTAATGAGATGTGAAGCAAGGACTTTTGAATCCAAACCCCAATACACTAACCAGCCAGTTGGTATTACTCAGTAGGGTTACTTAAAGATAAGTGAGAAGAGCATTATTTGGTCCTTTGTGTTTACCAGTATAGCAGTGATCTCCACATTTGTTGCTGAATTACTGGAAAATGTATCCATTAATATTGTTTATATCCATAGCTTTGGTGGATGTGATGCTTCTAATAAGAAAATGGTCCCTTTTATATTAATAGGCACTAACAATTTGAGTAGCAAGTGTTTATTCCAAAAATTTAGAAAATCAGGACCAAGGCAAGCAGTTTAGCAAGACTGATTATGTATAAAGGAGAGGACCAAACAAACAAGCCCAAAGTGTTTGCAATCTCTTTCTATAGATTGACACTTTGTATTAAGTTCCCAATGGTGGCCCAAGAGTATAAGTATCAACTCAGGGCAGACTTTTAAAAACTAGGGCACAAACTCCAAATTGGTTGTGAATTCTGAACTTAGATTTCACCAATCAACTGCACCAAGTGCAAACTGATCAGGCACATTAACAGCCTTAAACGGGGTCCCAGACAGTCCCTTCAGACATTCTGGCTTATCTTGCCACCCATGGGAGCACATCTCTGTGGTAGATGGCCTTTAAGACCAAAAATCACAACAAGATTCAGGTTATTGCTCATCACAAAGGACCAGTCACTTACCCCAGGTCAATTTTCCCTTAGATCTTACACCAAAGACAATGCTTGTAGCCAGATCTATAATAAACTATATGAAGATTTATTAAATAATGGTTACTCAATGCATTCCTGACATGACACCAATGCTGGGGCTTGCAGATAGGCCTTAAGCTAAGCCTGCTCCAGGGGGAATTCTTCCTTGGCTTGATCCACAGCAGGATAAAAGAGCCACAGTGGAGGGGAGAACTCCTATCAATGGGACTGCTCGTAGAGTAAAGTTCTGTTCATTGAATGGAACCCTGGCTCCACCGAAGCCAATACGAACGTTGCCATTGACTGCCGTGGAGTTGGGATTTTTGCCCATTATGAGTAAGGTGGCTGAATGTGGCCCTTGAACACTGAATAAATACAGTGATCATGCAACAGAATAAGTAATGAGAAAGCTCATCAGTGACATTCTGCATATTAAAGTTTTATTTAAATAAAGTGAAGTCTGATTCACTTTTTTTTTTTTTTTTGGAAGGTGGGAAAAGAATCCTTCTTGTCAATCCTACAAAAATTTGACATGCATCTCAAAAAGGAGCATTTTAACCTTTTCCTGGCAAGATGTGGTCTTGAAAACAGCCAAACTGGGATCAATTATTTGGATCTTTTAAGGAACTTCCAGGATCGTAGTGACAGAGGGATCACACACAAAATTCTCTCTAATTCCAAGCATAAGTTCGTATGAAGTCGTCGCTTATTTATCATTGCTTTCTCTGATTATATGGCTTTGGTAGAGCTGCACCCATTTTCACAAGGTAGAATTAAGCCCAGTGACTCAGACCAGAGAGAGAAGTGATAATACAATCCAACGGCCCTTATCCAGTTGAAAGCCGCCTCTGTGACTTCCATAGGCCGCCTATGCTCTGCATCTGTGGAGGCTGCACCTAATTTTCATGGGGTGCTTTGTGAAGTGGAGGCTTTCTTGCCTGACTAACAATGACAACCAGGAAAGAGTTAAAGTCTAATATGTTGCATTTCTGGCCGACAGCGTTGTTTCTGTCATCCAGTAGGGCTCATCAAGCCTACACTGTACCCTTTCCCCCTACAACGCTTCTGGGAAAATGGCAGATGGAATTAGGGCAGGGCTCCCCTCTCCCTCCACATCCCCAAAAGAGAACCTTTCCCTTCTGGTAAGTGGGAAAGGTCTCCTCAATGCAAAGGTTTTTGTTGATTTGTGTTTTTAAAAAAAACGTCCCTTAAACCAGGACAATGCACGTTCCTCATCTTGGGCACCACTGAGGGCTAGAGATTATTCTGAACCTTGGCCTGTAGAAATTTTCATGTGCTGCCTGGTTCCCATTCTGAGTAGGGGTGGTGGAATATAGACCATTAGGGAATATTGTACCACAGTGGGAGATGTGCAATTTTGCTTCGGCTCATTTTCCCCAGAACAGTTCACAAGAAAGCACAAGTTTATTTTAACATTAGCCTTCTGAAGCAGGATGACTTTCTCCCTGAATAAGTGGCTTGGTACAGAGCCATAAGCCATGGCCTTCTGCAGTTTGCATGACTTGGAAAGCTGGAGATAACTACTACTAGATAGGGCCTCTAAAGACTGAATCTGCCTCCATGACAAGATAAGTAACCTGAAATAACCCTGTTAACAAACAGTAAAACTATCCATTTTGTCTTTGGAGAGACTCCCTTTTCAGTCTGAGCCATGCTTCCTCTGTGCTATTCTCCTGCCCTCTGCTGTGGGAATTTCAGTACCAGAAGAACTTTAAAGACTGTCACAAAATTCAGCTGAACATTATTAACAAAATGTGAACAGAAAAGTAACAGTCCAGGAGTAAATGAATTATTTCACGATCCTATTTAATGAAATACTTAATCCATTGAAATGATGTTTATTTTTCAGAAATAGATAATACCATTTTTCTTTTCAAATCTTCATCTTTTTAAAGGTCTTCAATGTCATTTTGTATTTACAACAAAATAATGTGGCCGATGCTGTCATTACTGTTGTTCCTTATTTGCTAAGAACCAATAATATGCTTGATGCTGTGCAAGACAGCCTGTGGCCCAGAAATGTTACAAGCTAAAATATAAACAAGTAAGACAAGGTGTGTTGGAGACCCATAGGAAGGAGCTACCATAGTTAATTCAGATTTTATTCTGTATTTTTTCATCATGTGGAACTATTACTCTTCTCATTGGTTACGAACACTTGGGCTTTTGGTCCTTGCATCAGATTCATCTGAAGTTTGTATAAATTCTTAGAAAGGCACTGTCATGTTCTGTTGCTCAGAGCAAAATTCTGATGTGTCTTGTTGTGTTGGTGCACTGGGTGGGGGAAGAGGACTGGTAACCCTATTCTCACCTTTGTAGAAGCAGGACAGAAGCCACCAAGTATCTCCATGAGCAGTTGAAGGAGTTGGCTGGCATATCTGGAGGCACTCCATAGCCCTAAAGTGGTGTGGTCTACTAAAATGGGAGCCTGGCATGGAGCGTGAGCCCTTGCACAGGCGCACACCTTGTCAGCGGGCATTGAGAGAAGTGCACATGACTCTGCTTTGGAACAGCAGTAGGGGGCATAGCTGAGCACCCGGATGATCCAAAGCCCATGGAAGTAAATGAAAAAACTCTCTCTGATGTCAGTGGGGTTTGGCTTAAGCCCATTGTACTAATTCCATTTTGCTCTGCTTTAGCATAATGACTTCAGGGCTCTTTGCTTAGCCATCATCACTCACCTACCTAAGAATGCACATCATAATAGTAAGGCAAGGATTTGGCCTTAATATTTTTCTCTTAAAACATGATTGTCACGTATAACTTTTGTAATTGTTGTCTTGCTTTCTGTTCCTCAGTCATCCTGACCAGGATGCAGAGGCTTTTGATGTCACTAAAAGCTCTATGTTAGCATGATTTACAGAACCCGTGGGGTGTGCAGGAGTGCCTGAGCACAGAGGAGTATCTTATCTTCTACTTCTCCAACCAACATCTAGAAATAACATTCCAACAGACCATCCATCGGTGGTCTGTCGCTGATGGTATCCTAGTAATAGTAGACTGTAAGCTGTTGAATGGAGTTATTATAAAGCACACCAAGGGTGTGTTTGTAGTGATTCATAACTGCAGCCAGTTTCTGAACAATAGCACAGACCAAAACGTCTAGCCATAACGTGTGTGGAGAGGTGCGGGCTAGTACATTATTTTCAAAAGCATGGTTATACTTTGGAAGGTACTGTAGTTATGGCACTGTGTTGTTCCATGTTTATTCTCTCTCGGTGCCTTCCAGAGCTGGGAGCCGGCTAGCCAGAAAACATTTTAATTCCATTGAATCTGGATTTTTGCGTGGAACGCTGTTCTGTCAGAAATCTCTTGACCAACTCTAGCTGCAGCACAAGAATATCAATAGAATAGAGAAGGTATGTGTGATATCTGTATTAATCCTTGCTTTTAAATTGCATCCTTTGTAGATTTCATCGTGAAGGGAGCATCAGCCCAGCTTCCACTCTGACTGCAATTGAAGCAAAGTTGGCAAATTTGTTTCAATCTGATTTCCTTTCACTCTTGGCCACGTTCCAGTAAGTGTCTGATCAAATTGTTTCTTGTTATGTTTGACAGATTGTGAGCTAGAACTGTTGAAGGTGCTAAAATAGAGAGAATCCACGAACACTGGAAATACAAATTTAGAATGAAAGAAAAGGAGTTTTTACAGGAGACAATGTTTTAGGCCCTGATCCTGCAGTGGGGTGCAACTATGTGGATCCCCCTGCAGAGTTCCATTGTTGTTGAATAGGTTGATATCAGTTGGACTCTTCAGTGAGGTTCTGTATAGATCAGATCCCTTTGCAGGCCTGGAGCCTTAGCAATGGTTCCAGATGCTAATCAAGATCTCATTAAAAGCCAATGACCCCTTGCTAGCCTCTATATTATTGAGAAGGTGGCATCATCACCGACCTCCTTTTCAGAGAAGTGTGAGTGATTGTGAAGAAATGACCACTCTTAGTTTATTTAATTAAAACATATATTTTAGGCATTTGCGGGCCCCTGGTGGACCTTTCTGCCTCGTAGTGAGAGTTGCTCCAGAGGGCCTGACCCTGCAAAGTGCAGAGTGCCCTCAGTCCCCATGAGAGCAGGCAAAACTGAAGTGCCAGATCCTCAGCCCCGCTTTGTCACCTTTGCCTGTTCCTGCAGGGTAAAGATGACAGAAAGGTGGCTTAAATTGCCAGTTGGGGATGCTCCTTATGGAGGTAGAACTGAGGTAGCTGGCTATGGATCACCGACTCCTGGGACCCCTGCTGTAGGGTGTGTGGCTGGAGTGCTCTGTGTTCTGAAGAGCTTTCCCCATTACTCCCTCAGGCTGCTAGAACTTGTGCTGGTGGCCCCTAGGGTCAAGGAAGGTGCTGGAAAGCCAACTGTGCCCACTCTCTCCTTAGCTGTGTGAGGCTGTGGTGTCCCTCGGGATTTACCCACAGTTACAAATAGATCCCAGGCCCTGCATTTATTGCTGCAGAAGCTCAGCTAGAAACTGGAACTCTCTGTGTTACAGCCCTTGAGCTTTGAGGGAGCTGATGGATTTTTTTTTCTGTCATAGACAGACCGTTAAAATCACAGTTTAGCCTGTAACTCTTGACAGTGCACCTTTTAAATGATTCACTGGTGTGTTCAGTCAGTGCGTTTTGTTAAGATGCAAGTCATTGAAGGTTTTCAACTGATATGCCATATACTCGGGTAATCAATGGACATTCTGTGGGCCAAATCCAGATAGCCAGACACTTTTGAACCCCAAAATATTTTTATTTACTTATTATTATCATTATTGTTGGGGGGGGTTTTCTGTGGAGTCTGACCCTTGACTATACCTTGACCATGAAATTTGGACCTTGACAAAAAATAACTGACTACCTCAACTATACATGAAAAGTAGTCATTGCCCTAAATCCTTTCTCCAGCAAAGTCTGACTAGTCTGACTATGCATTGGGGAATTCCTTGAGAGCTGAGGGGCAAAGGAAATAGGAATTCTCCCATACAGCCTCACATGGAGAGTAGTCTTCCTGGTGCCTGCATCCTCCCTGACCAATGGATTCAGGAATCAGCAAATTCGCTGGTTCTTTTCACTTGCCGGCCGACCCACTGTCTGCTCCTCTCTGTGTAGCAGCTGTGCATAAAGGAACCCCCGGAAAGATGGACTCCTCAAGTCATGCCCCATTTGTGCACAGTGCAGCCTGACCACTTCTCCTGTGGCAGGGCCTTGTACACTTGAGGCAAGGTTTGCCCCTTATCGCACAAGGTAGATGACATAGAAGAAACTTTGGAATGGTATTGGGCCGTCTATCTGAGTCATGAAATGTGGGCCAAAATGATCTTCTAGCTGTGTCCTTTCACTAATCTAGGGCTCACTTGTTTTCAATATGCAGGATAATATGTTTTCTGAACGTCATGGGATCTGATCCCTTTTTCTGTATTTCTCAGAAAAATTGACAGGTTGGAGAGAGAGGTCATTAGTCAGCAGGAGTTTCAAGCAGCAGTTGAGAGCCGGTAAGAATGAGTTTCTTTTGTTCCCTTCATTTATGATCATGAAGTTGTTGTAGACAAGTTTTTATTTCATAGGGATGTTTCCTTAATACTCAGCTTTTCACATTGCCTGCCACTGCATGTGTCCGTGGCATGAACACATTGCATTTCAGTGTGTGTGAGGCCACATGAAATGACCAAAGGTGTTGAGAAAGCAGGGAAATAATGGATTTTTTTTCACTCACTTTTTTTGCTTTCAAACTACAATTGTGTGAAAGGAGCAGTTTGAATCTTCTTAAGATAGAAAAAAGGGGGTGTGTTACATAAAAAATAACTGGATCTGACTCTCCACTCTGTTCCATTGGTTTTATGCTAGTGCAAACGGTGTTTTCAATGGAGTGGCACCACTGTAAAACTAGTGTAATGGAGCAGAAAATCAGGCCCTCTGGGTGCCTTACACCAATTAAAAATGATAAATGACAAAACAAAGGCCTGATCCTGCAAGGTCCTGAGCACCTTCATTTCCCACTGAAGTCAACGGGAGTGAGGTACTTGGCTTCTCACAGGATCAGGCTTTAACAGAATGTAACAGAATCTCCAATCTGTAATATAAAATCACTCCCAAACTGGCCAAACAAACATGCCTTGTGCCTTTAAATGATCACTCGCAATTCATAGTGTATTGAAAACCTAGACCAGGTGGTTTGTTGTTGATTATCCCTTCATTTTGTTTGATCATTTTTAGATACCATGGTTTCTCCTTTAGTTCTACTTATTTGCTTCTAAATTAAATTCTGTTATCATTGGGCATATGGTCTGCTTCTTTTAAACTAAATGATGGAAGGGGAACGTTTATGTGAAAAACAAAATGGCTAGTCTTTGGTTCTCTGAAGATGTGGTACATGATCCTCTCATTGGGACAGCCTGGCACCACACTACAAGAGACATGACTGTGGCTAGAAAATTAATGTGGGCTATGGACTCATAGATAAAAATTGGCAACGCATCTCAATCCAATGCATGTAGCAGTTTTCTTGCTGTGTGATTCCTGTTTCCACCTTGTGCTGTCAGCAAGGCTACCTATTTATATTCCATTTCACTAGGTTTTTATACTGTGTCCATCGCAAGTATAATATTGCTGCTTCACCATAATTAGCTTTGAGAAATGAACCACAATAATGAGTCATATGTGCAAAAGTTTCAATTTGATTTTTTTAAAGCAAGTTTTGTTAATGTTGAAACATCTTTGCCACTAGATGGCGGAGTACCCTTTGTTTAGGGGAAGCCATCAGTCTTGCTTGCAAATGTTTGGCTTGCTTCAGCGTTCTTATCTATGTTCAATCAGGCAAAATTCCCACTGATTGGCTTGAGTGAAGAGAGGGTAAAGAGTGCTGTCAGAAAGTATATAGCTCTTCAACAGTGCTAACATGTATTTTTACTTTAAATATTCCCTAGCACAATAGATATCTTAACTAAATTCAGCTTATAAAAGGACATGAGATAGAGTTTGAAAAAGATAATAAGTTTAAACAGAAGAAAAGCTGGATCCGTTTTGACTGCAAGTAAATCACAACTCAGTGGCTGCGATTTCTTCAGAGAATCTTTGCCCTTGGTACACAACCCACACACAAACTACACCAAATCCTGAAATACTTGATCAGGCCTTCAGATAAAAAGGAGAGAAAAGTTTTGAGTACTGGACTAAGTGAAGACTTCTGAATTTGGCCCAGGATACTTTATACTGGCAATTTCTGCTCAGTCTAAAGACCCTGTTAGCATCTCAAAAGAGGCAGTGGGTCTGATTCTCCATTCGATTACATCAGTTTCACCTGACTGTACCTCCACTGATTTCAGTACCGTAGCACTGGTGTAAAACTGATATAATCATGTGGAGAATCAGGCCCCAAGACCTGATTTATGTTGGGGTACATTTATGTTGGGGTTATTATGGAGTCTTAAGGCTGTTAAGGAGTAGGAAGGATTCTTCACTGCCTTGTGACTCATGTACAGCTGTGCAAAGTGGATGTAAAACATCTCCATTGTGAATTGGTAGTATTACAAGTCCACTGTGACTGACTCTGACCAGTGTAAATGGCTGCACTGTGATTTTTGTAGGCATCATATTTTTAATTGTTGAAACTGTAACTGAATGGGAATCAAGGGTGAAATGCAGACAAAATGGAAGTCTCTGGGAGTCTTGCCATTGACTTTAGTGGGGCCAGGATTTTACCTCTAGGTAGACAACCTTGACTAGAAATTTCCAAACTTCTGTACTTGTATGTTTTTGGAAGTCTTACGTTTAGGTACCAAAGAATTGGCTCCCTTAAAAAGCACGTGTAAAAATTAACAAAGATTTTGTGTGGGCATGTAACATTCCAAATACAGCTGTTTAAAAAACAGAGAAATGATTTCAGAAAAATTTCAACATTTTGAAGTATCTATTTTGCAGGGTTTAAAATGGACCCATTTCCCATTTTTTACTAAACTTTTCATGATATTTTAACCATTTTTTAAACAATATTTAATCAAACTTTCTAACAAAATCATGATCAACATGTTCAATTTACCAAAATCCAGGAGATTTTTCTTTTTACTGAAAATTAGGTTTCTGGTAAATGAAAAATTTTGATAATGATTTAAAAATTATTTTGATTTTTTTTTAGAAGTGTGGTAGAAAAAAACTGTAAAAAACAAATTCAGTAACTTCAACTCTTTTTGAAAATGTTTTGTTTGAGAAGAGTGGCTATTTTTTTGACAAATAAATTTTTCATGCAAAAAGTTTTGACCTGCTCTGATTGTCAGTGAGTGTGTGACTGTTGTGCTCTGTCCCTCCGTGTCTTCTCTCCACAAGCTTAAGTTGCCCAAGCTTTCTGTTGAGGCACTTCTCCATGAGCATTTTGAAAACACAAAATTTTGGAAGATGAAAACATTGTGCTGGAAAAACTCTTTTGAGGCCTCAACGCTTTGCAAAGTCATTTTCTGAGGACTTGAAAAATTAACTGAACATAATTAGCTTAAAAATTGCACGAAATTTTATAAAACATGTAAGCAATTTTGCTCCATCACGTTATTCATTCTTTTTTTAATGTTGGTCTATACTAAATTATACAGAGGCAAATCCTGTTATAATGGTTGAGGGGGAAAGCTGGATAGCATTGCATGGTGAGTTGCACTGCAAAACATTTATGGTGCCAGGGAGTTCCTTCTATTGCACGTTACAATATCACCCATGACACAATTTGTGCAATGCTGTTTGCTGCTCCTTTTTTCAGGAGCAGCCGGCTCATAGTAATTGCTACCAGCTTGATCTTGTTAGGGATGGCAGCATACACACTTGTTGGATCATGATTGGGGCCTTTAGGCATCACTGTTGAGTGAGTAAATTAATAATAATTTTGTCCCAGCCCTGCCCGTGGTCCTGGAAACACACACCCTTTGTGGGAATGGCACACATCTGTTCTCATTGGCAGGATGTATCCACTAGCATAGTTAATTGTGCCAGGGTGAGATTCGCTCGGGCTGCCTGCACCGCATGCGCTTTGGCTATTAGGCTGGTTTTTTGGTTGTTGCCATATTTTCTGCCTTGTACACCTGCAAGCTTTAGTCCATATTATATCCTACTCCTGCCTCTCACGAGCATGAATAAAGTCAGGTAAATTATTTAATTTTTTCAATCCTTTTCCAGATAAAACACTTTTCACAGGGCAAAATCCTTTCCTTTGCCTGCTCTTTTGTGTGGCTCCTCAGCTTTGCTATTTGTGAGCATACCACTTGTTTCCTAATTACCTGTTTATCCCATAACTACAGTGTATTCTTAGGTCTAACTGTTAAAACCCCACCCAAACCCTCTGCTATTGCTTCTCCAGGTTGGTGGAAATGGTCCCTACTGCAAGCTTCAGCTGGCAAACCCGGAAATTCTTCCTGGTTTTGGAAATTGTTCCTTAAGGGGATTCCACTCTAAACAAGTATTTCTCATTCCTTTTGAGAACATGCTTTCCTGCCTCGCTTTTCGCCTGGGGACTATTGTGGGGTGCATTTCCACCCATGACACTCTTGGTGGGGGCCAGTTCAGCTCTCAGGGCCTCAAGTCTATTCTAAATCATGCTGATTAGTAACTGCCCCCAACTGGCCTTTCTGCCTGCTGGGGATCTCTGGGCCACAGCAGTGGTCCAGCCACTCACCCTCCCCTGGCTGCATCCCAGACACTCCCCCTACGCAGGGCCTGTGAAGGAGCATGACAGAGTCATTTCTGCCACTTCTACACTGTCCAAGGATTCCTCTGCTCTGAGCGAATCCCCTACTGGCATATTAAGCTGGCTTTCCACTTGCTGTGTGTTGCTGGAGCAGCTCAAAAGAGATGGAATGGGGGCTTAAGATCTGGTCCTGTACATTCAGTAACTAATGTGTGATTCCAATTAGTAAGTTTTCTGCTGTCATTGTAAAGCTTCCTGGTGCTCTTGAGAGGGAACTGCATAAGTTGTATATATATATGTGTGTGTGTGTGTGTGTGTGTGTTTGCCCTTTTTTCTGTTTGTGAATTACTCACAAATTGAATGATTTAAAAAAAAATGTTCATTATTCCAAATTATTCTGTGAATGGTTTTATGTGAACACATCTGGAAGTCAGACTAGATGGCCATGAGGGTCCCTTCTGGCCTTAATATTGATAACTTTCAGCCTGTCAATAAGCCTGCAAACTGTTGATTGTGACTGTACATTAGAGTACTCACTGTGTGATTAGTCTCCTCCTGGTATCGTTCATGCTCCTTGGTTGAATAACTGAAATTTTGATAAGCAGAAGAAGGGCTCGAACAAGACACTCAGGGTTTGCACCTGTGAGTGAATACGTAGTTGCCAAGTAGTCACAAGATTTTTATTCTCTGCAAATATTTGGTGAGCAAACATGTACATGTCTGAATATCTGTGTGGGGAAAAAAGTGATAGAAACATCAGCGAAGCAAGTGTTTTAATTTGAAGTTTTTCTTTCTTGTTAAAATAAAATTCAGATGAGGAGTCCCAAAAATCTTTACCAGGAATGTTTAAAAGTCCTTCCCTCGCTAAGTTACTAATGGTTTTTGCAGAGAACTATGAGCCTCTAAGGATTTGGATTTGAAACTGAGACAGGGACACAACAGAAACAAATCTGATGGTCTTTTGTTTAGCCTCAAAATACAATAGTCACTGTGAGCCCCATCACCTCCCCCGGCCCAACACTATTGTATACTAAGCTAAATGTTTATATTCCTTCCAATGGGGATACAAAGGGACTCTAAATCCTCCCGTCTTCATCCCTTTCTTTTCACGCTGCTTCACTGGAATGCATTTTTTATTGCTTTCGTTACTATTAATTAGTAAAAATGACAAGACACTTGTACTGTAGTGAACAGTTCAAATGTAATTGCAATCTGATCATAGCATTTCTGTGCTGCTCTACTGCTGTTACCTGTTACAGTAGTAAGGGAGACTCTTTGAATTCAAGATCACACCCCAGCTTGTTCACTCCCTTCTATGCTGTTTAGATCCCCCAGGACTGACAATAATCCTTCCTGAAACAGAAACAAAACACTCCTGTTAATTTAGGACTAGATTCTGGCTGCATCATATGAATATGCTTGGGAGGAGGTCTACAAGGTGACTCTCTCACCCACCTGGCACATGCAAAATTATCTAGACTATTGGTGCTGGCAGTCACTGAGCACAAGGCATTATGTTTGTGCAACACAGTGAATGCTCTAAGTTTTATGTGTGTGCAAGTTCATTTGTTTTTTTTTTAAATAGACGCACAATACAGCTACACTCATACCAAAAAAAGGAGGACTAATGGGGGCCAGAGCTGCTGCTCATCCCAGAGAGGGCTTGACTTGATCATCCTTCACACTAGCTAACAGCTGGAGGCTGACACTTAGAGTGCATGCTACCACCTTTTAAATGCAACAGAGGGTCTTGTGGCACCTTTAAGACTAACAGAAGTATTGGGATGCATCTGAAGAAGTGAGGTTCTTACCCACGAAAGCTTATGCTCCCAATACTTCTGTTAGTCTTAAAGGTGCCACAGGACCCTCTGTTGCTTTTTACAGATTCAGACTAACACGGTTACCCCTCTGATACTTGACACCTTTTAAATGATGCTGCAGTGCTGCTTTGGAGCCTGCTTCCCTTACCCCGATGAAAGTTTTGTGTGCCTTTGTCTCATGTAGGCAGAAAGTCTCCAGTGGCTGTTGCTTGGGTATTGTCCCTCTGTACCCCCCCACCCACACACACCCCGCATCCCCAGCCAGTGCCACTTCACCCTGCTTTCTTCCGACCGCTACTGCTCATATGCTGCATCTCCAGACATTCCCCTCTTGCAGCTCACCACTGACTCTCAAAGCCCCAGAAGAACCTGAACTGAGTCACAGGCCAATCACACTTAAAATTTAGGATAAGTCTACCCAGCATCTTGAACGTATAATTCTTCTTCGAGTGCTTGCTCATGTCCATTCCATATTAGGTGTGTGTGCATAGGCGTGCACAGCCCATTTCATTAGGGTGTGCACCCAGGGAGCCCCGCCCTAGCCCCACCCCTGCCCTGCCTTAGTCCCACCCCCTGACACCCCCCCTCAGAACCCCCAACCTCCCCTGCTCCTTGTCCCCTGACTACCCCCTCCTGGGACCCCTGCCCTTAACTGGCCCTCCAGGACTCCACCTGTCCCCTGACTGCCCTGACCTCTATCCACCCCCTGAGTGACCCTGGGACTCCCATGCCCCATCCAATCCCCCCTGCTCCCTGACTGCCCCCTCCAGAGACCCCCCGCCCCAACCACCCCCCTGGGATCCCACGCCCTATCCAACCCACCCTGTCCCCACCCCTTATCCCCCACCCCTTATCCAATCCCCCGGCCCTGGACCCCTTACCATGAGATGAGGCTCCTAGCCTCCCCGCAGAGCCAAACACTGCCCTGCAGGAGCGCACAGCCCCAGAGCGCTGCACATGCGGCGGCATGGCTCCAGAGGAGGGGGGAAGGTGGGAGAGGGGCCGGCGGCTTGCTGCATTCGGCTGGGCGCTCCGGCCCGGGAGTGTGGACCCCACTGCTTGCCACACCGGGGAGTGGAGCCATTTGCCCACCCCTGCATTAGGGTGTGCCTGGGCACACCCCATGCGCACGCCTATGTGTGTGTGCTTGCCACATGCACTGGTACCAGAAGTTTTTCCCTTGGTGGTATCCGTAGGGGACTGGCTGTGGCGCCCCTGGGAGCGGCACGTACATGCCATGGTATAATAGGCGCCACTGGCTCCCCCCACCTTCTGTTCCTTCTTGCCACCAGTGACGGTGCTGAACGTCTGTTGCTTTGGCTAGCTTTTCTAGCTTTGTTCAGTGTGTCTCACGAACGTTTTTTCCTGTAAAATAGTTGTATATCATTAGGTTACCCTTAGTGTGTGTTCTAGTTAGTTGGTCCTGGACAGGACTCAGCCTAGGGACGGACATGCCCCGGTCCCCAGGCTTTAAGCCATGTGATTGGTGTAAGCGGCCTGTGCCCATCAGCGACCCACATGTTTAGTTGTTTAAGGTGTCTAGTTGAAGGACATATAAGCGACAAGTGTCGCATCTGTAAATCATTCAAACCCCAAACAAAAAACGAGAGAGACATCCGTCTCAGGGTGCTCCTGATGGAGTTGGCGCTGACCCCAGCACTGGAGCAGAGGTCTGACTCCGCTCCGAGCACCACCGCATCAGTTCAGAGTGCCCCGCCGGCGCCATCTACAAGCCGGCACCAATCTTCCTCCCCAGCCTGGCCAAGAAGCCCAAGAGGACCGTGAGGGGAAGATCTCCCACTTCCCGTAAGGGAAAGGAGAGCCAAGACCTGTGCTGGGTGGCTCAATGCCTCTGTCAGGGAGTCGGGCCCCAGCTCAAGGCAAGCAGTCTAGCCCCTCCCATACTAGGCCTGCCACACTGGACAGTGATGAGGGCCTCCGTCAGCTAGAAGTCCTGTTGACACCCGAGGCCCTGCAGGCAGCACAGGAGATCCTGACACTACCAGTGCCGCCCACACTGGCTCCAGCAGTACCTAGTCCAGGGATAAACCCACCTTGGGACCATTCCACATGTCCCCGCCTCAGTGGCACTGCTCCCCATCACGAGGAATGTCCCTCCAGCGCTCGCCCACATGGAGCCGTCATGCCTCGGAAGTAGGAAGGAAGGCTCAGAGAAGCCCTCTTCGGTCTCCAGACCCTGGGCACCAACAATGGGATTTGAGGCACGGCATGAGTGTCGAGACCGATCCTTCGTGTCTCCAGTGCCTCGGCACTGATCATGCAACCGATCAGTTGAATGGAGCCACCGGTCACCCGCCCGATGGCACCTGTTACCGTGACATGAATCCTCACAGTCAGGGAGATCCTCCCAATGACCGGCCCATTCCAGCTCCCGGTCCCGCTCTAGGTCCTGGTACTGGTAAAACAGCATGAGGTGTAGATCACCGGTCTACCAACGCCGATCCATCAAACACTGAAGATCCCTGAGGGCCCACATGAGGGACTCATCTCGATCAGACAGGTCAATGTCAAGAAACAGTGGCCAGCAGCACACAGAGGAGGGCCACCAGTCCAGACGGTCATGGTCACCCTGCAGCAACCACTCCGCTTATGACTCTGGCACTAAACAAGAGTCTTGTCAGTGGGACAAGCCCTGGCACTGGCAGTACTGTCAAGATCATCAACACCGCAACCGACCCCATGGACCCCTGGCCAATGGCTGGTGGTGTGGTACCCCTGGAACCCGTGGGGGTTTACCCAGCCTTTGCAGGGTTCCCGATCAGTGGCGGGGGCCTCCAATAGGCCATTGGCCACAACATCCCGCCCTCCTCCAGAGGTGGAGGCTCCAGAGGTGGAGGCACCACAGGGGAAGCCCCACCCCCAGGCTCATGAGGAGGGCAAGCGAGCGTTTTGAGGGTGCGCTCGAGGGCAACCTACCAGACTATACCCCGGATCTGATTTTTCTGCTGTTTTCCAACTGCCTTTCTTTTTTCCTCCCCGCATGGACCACTATAACTTTGGACCGCTGGGTCCTCAATACTGTGGACATACTCCAGGACATTTGCAGAGCTGTGATGTGGTCTTCAGTTCACACGTTCATGGTGCACTACGCCATCACTCAGCAAGCCAGAGACAACGCTGGGTTCAGCAGAGCTGTGTTGCAGTCTACACGTCCATGAACTCCTACCTGCCTCTGTTGGCACTGCTTGGGAGTCGCCTAATATGGAATGGACATGAGCAAGCACTTGAAGAAGAAAAGAAGTTACCTTTTCCGTAACTGGTGTTCTTCGAGAGGTGTTGCTCATGTCCATTCCATAACCCGACCTCCTTCCCCACTGTCGGAGTTTCTGGCAAGAAGGAACTTAGGGTGGGGGGAGCCGGCGTCGTCCCTTATACTGCGACATGTGCTCGCGCTCCAGGGGGTGCCAGAGCCAGTCCCCTACGGATACCACTGAGGGAAAAACTTCCGGCACCAGTGCATGTGGTGAGCACACACACATAATATGGAATGGACCTGAGCAACACATCTTGAAGAACCCCAGTTACGGAAAAGGTAACTGTCTTTTCCCAGTGTGAGTAGACAGATTCACACTAGCTCTGCTTGCTAGTGTCTAAAAGTAGCAGTGTGCACCAGTGGTGGAGGCTTGGGATAGCTTCCTGAGTGTGCACCCAGGGCACTGGCTGAGATTGGACTTGAGTGGCTAGCTCAAGCCATTGCCATGCTGCTGTTTTTAGCACACAAGCTTGAGCAGCACGGGCACATGTATGCCTACCCATGCTGGGAATCACACATCCCAGCTGCTGTAGACGTACTCTTGATTTCCTTCCTATGTTAACCATCTCACTGCCTAAAATTTGTAGGTGAATGTTTGAGACACAGACAAAAGGCAATGAACATTTATGACGTAATAGGAAATAGCCATAAGTTGATTTTCAGCTAATTGCTTTTTCAATATGTAAAATATTAGTTGTTATAATTCCTATGGCCCAATTAATCTCCTTTTAAAATCAAGGGAATTATTCCCATTGACTTTAATAGCAGTTGTGGGGCTGAAAGGGGTAGTTGTAAATTGTTGGATTCCAAGTAATTTTGTTTTAAAAATTACAGAGTATTTAGTGTGGAGAAAGAAGAAATCAGAGACCAGCTCTTACGGATTGTTTCTCTTGCTGCCAACTTGAGTGTGTGACCACCACTATCTAGTCACATGGGTTCTTTTACATCCATTAGGGGACACCATGATCAAAAGCAACAAAATAATCACAATTCTTAACCAGGGTTATTTTATTAAGGAAGGAAAAGAAAACATTAAAACAACACAAATGACACAAACACAAATGATAAACTGGTTACATCCATTACACTCTCTTCTATATGTCTTGCTGTGGAGAGCTTTTAACAGAGATTACACTTCAGAGTGTGTGCTTTCCCAGGGCTGGTAAATTAAGACCCAACTATATTGTTTCCCAAAATTATTGGGAACCTATTCTTTAGTATATCCTTAGATAACTAAGAATGTTTATAGATGGGCAAAATAACTTTATTTCAGAGCAGATGGACCTGTTGGTTATTAATAAGTAACCAGCCAATTTGTTGTTGGCAAAGTAAGCATTCGTAATTACCCTATGAAATCTGTTACTTAAAATAAGTCATTTAAGGAGCTGTCTTGAGATAGGCTATTTAACCAATATAAGGAGAATCTTAATTCCAATAAAATTCCACTTTTTCTCTGTTTACCTCTGTCTCCTCTGTAGGAATATATGGTCTAACCACTTAATGATTAACACAAAAAACTGTTAGTCTTTTAAATTACAACTGTTTTTATATTTTTTCCACAAAATAATTACAAGAGTTTTAAATCTAGTCCCTTGGCAGTGTTTTAGTTAACTACCTCTCACAAATCCATGTTGCAGTCTTGGGGAGGTTTCCTTGGGTTGTTTTTTTCTTGAGATTTCTGTTTTTCTTACCTTTTATCTGTCTGTAGAGGCTTGCTGGTAGAAATGGCCAGGATGAGTTGTGAAGTGATTGCTGTTTAAGCAGAGTAGGGTGACCAGACAGCAAGTGTGAAAAATCAGGACGGAGGTGGGGGGTAATAAGAGCCTATATAAGAAAAAGACCCCAAAATTGGGACTGTCCCTATACAATGGGGACATCTAGTCACCCTAAAGCAGAGTAGCAGGGGGTGTGCGAGTGTGGGGTGCTCACCTTATTTTCATTAAATTATAGAGAATTACACCTCCTTCATGCTTGTTTAGATTAAAATTGGTTGTTGTCACTCTTTCATTGGCTCCATGCCTTTGGGGTTGGCTTAGGTGACACTTTCAGATCCTGAATATGCAGCCTGTTTAATGAATAGGCAACATTTCTTTATTTGCCTTTGTTTTTCTTGTGGCAGGAAAGATCCAGAGAGTTAAAACTAACTTTAAAAGTTCTCTTATTATTCAGTCCATTTTTTGTGATTTTTTTTTAAATATCTATGAACATTTGCCAGAACCTGAAATTCTCTTTTTGAAAAGTCAAAACATTCCTGTTTACATGAGTCTTTAATTCTCAAAACAGTCTTTTTTTAAAATTAAACAACTCTTAGAAAGTCTTTAACCTAAGTTCTTGACTCTGCCTGACAATTTTAGAAACAAAGATTTTCTTATCTTCCTGCTTTTAGGAGAGAGGGTTTGCTTGTACAACACCAGTGACTGATTAATTCCCCATTACTATAAATATTCTATACTTAAATAGCTTCTTACATTTGTAATTAGTCTAGCATCAAATGATGTTGCTATAGTTGTAAATAACAAATCTTACTATTCATATAACAATATCAAGCCGTTATTAAATGAAGGTTTATATTTAGATACAAATTATTTGCAAATATAAATAATGAAAGAAGCTTATGCCGGCTTAAGCATTTGAGATACAGCAAAGGTTTTCACCCGTAAGTGGAAACATGAGTTGGAAATAACCAGTATCGTTTGGAAGAGGTTTCCCACCATAAATGTTCTCCAAGTTTAAAGAATGAAAACTTTAATGTGTTTATTGAAATGTATTGCTTTTGTAACGATTTCTAGAATTTTATGTGGGTTTAAACTCAGGTTTTTCTTTGAGAAGGGGTTAGAGGGGTTGGTATAGGCCACTTTACCTCTATATTTATTGCTTTGATAACACAACCCTGCATTGCTTTCACAATCAGGCTTCTTCCTAAAAGTGTCTTCATGGTTTGTCTGCTTGATGGTTGCTTGTCCTTGGAAGAGAGAAGCAGAAACCTTCTGAAATTTCTCTGAATAGCGTTAACATTTTGTAAGCTAATTAGCTAAGCATATGTATCGTTATCTGTCCAAGCATCTTGGCTATAACATTCTTGTAGCTACACCTCTACCCCGATATAATGCGACCCGATATAACACGAATTCTGATATAATGCGGTACAGCAGCAGCTCCGGAGGGGCGGGGCTGCGCACTCCAGCGGATCAAAGCAAGTTTGAGATAACGCGGTAAGATTTTTTTGGCTCCCAAGGACAGCGTTATAGCGAGGTAGAGGTGTGTATATCTTAGTATTCAGTAAAAGTGCAAACAAGTTTGTAATGACTTAAAAGACATTAAGTTGCAAAAATTGCATTAATAAAATTATATCAATATTGAGGTCTCTCCTACACATTGTGTTAGGCCTTGAATTCTGTGATGGGGTTGATGTCAGGCTGTGAAGAGCCTACACTGAAGGACTCCACACACCCATGCACAGTGTGAAGCAGTATCCCTGACTGCTTTTTTTTTAATACACAGGACCAATGTACTCTGGTTGCAGAAAGGGTTAATGCAGTTTTGGGCTGCAAAGTATCATCTCACACAGAGCATTGCGTTTAAGTCCCTATCTATACAACCAAATTGTGCACTACTCTAGACAGAGAGTTGGTGACAACCTGAAAGGAGTACGAAAAAGAGCAACACAATCACCTGGTGGCTAGAGGGATTAATTGACAAGGAAAAATTAAAGGAGCTTTGCAACTTCTAAACAGGGGACACAACAAGCCTTCAAGTATTTCTGTTTGTAAACACCATGGAAGGAGAGGAATTGGTTAATGTGGTATGTGGGGGAATAACTAATAGCAATGGGATGAAATTTAGAAAGGGAAAGTTTAGGCTATCAGGAAAAACTTCCTGCCAGCGAGATGTTTTAGGTTGCAGAACAAACTGATAAGTGAAGTGTAGTCGCTTGAGTCATTTAAAACTAGGCTGCATAAAGCACTATAAAAAGTATTATGAGGAACACTGCTGTATAAGCGGAGAGAGATAGTAAATCCCCTGATTGAACTAACCTCGTTATCTCCAGACTGATTCTTGCCTGCATATTTATACCTGCCTCTGGAAATTTCCATTATATGCATCTGACGAAGTGTGCATTCACCCACGAAAGCTTATGCTCCAATACATCTGTTAGCCTTTAAGGTGCCACAAGACTCTTTGTTGCTTTTTAGTAAATACACTAACAGGTCTCTTTTCGTGGTCAGATTCTTAGGGTTTGTCTAAACACAGAAGTTGCACTGGTTCAACTAAAGATGTGATGTTGAACCAGAACAATTCTATAAGGAGACATTTACATCTGTTTAAACCTGATCTATATCCGTTTAGATCATGTCCTCCACAGTCTCTCTGCCAGCTGGAGACTGGTAGAGTGCAGCACACTCCAGCCATGCCCCCACTCTTTGAACAGATCCTGTCCTCTCTCCTGCGAGACTTATATCACCAGACCTGCTCCTGGCTTGTGGATTGGCTGGAGCCTTGCACAGGAATGACTCATCACCATGTGTGGTTTAATTAGGCTCACATTCAGGGATGATTCATTACTTTATAATTTCCCCTGGACCTCTCTGTTAACAATTCTCTCATATTTTTTATCAGCTTCTGTCTAAATGGGCTTAGCTCTCCAGCTAAAAGATATCTGTTTCTCAAGCCCTGCCCATTGCATCTGCCTTTGAAAATATGCCCCAGAGAATTCAGTGATTCATCTGTTGTGCAGTGCTGTGTGTGTTACTAAATAGTGGCTGCATTTGAGTGCTGGATGATGTGATCCCTGTGTTTACTGGGTTTGTATGCATTGGTTAAGTTTGTAAAGCATTAAGGATCCTTTTAGGATGAAAGGTACAATATTGTAATTTAGCACAATTTGGTATATGCAAAATGCCCACTTCAATAAAGGCTCTTTTTGTTTCCACACCAATGGGCATAAAGGATGTCATGTAGTCACACCATGTTCCCTGAAATCCTTGGATCAGTAATGTTAAATAGGTCTCTGGAATTTTATTAAGTGACACAATGTCAGAATACAATGTTGATGTAGAATCACTACACCTCTTTCCCATTGCTTGCTTTCTCCAGACCTTTCTCTTATATTTCCTTAATTCTCAGATGTAGTCATTAAGGCAGGAGGATAAGGCACATTTCAGAAACCTGCATAGCCCCATCTTCCTCCTCCAGTGTCACACACACAACACATCATTCCTTCATCAGAAGAAAAACTCTGGACACATCAGTAGGCCAGATGTTCAGGACCAGCTCCTTTGTGTCCTGTCATGTTTGGGGAACTTGGAGCTATTCTAAGTTGCATACGACAGCAGGAACTCTGGAGACTTTTGTTTCACAGTTCATCTGAAGTCATGGATACAGATCTTTTGTGTATGTCCCTGGGTGGTTGTTTGTCTGGTCCAGAAATCTTCCAAAGATATTTTTGTGCTAACTCCAGATGTAATAACGGCCATACTGGGTCAGACCAATGGTCCATCTAGCCCAGTATTCTGTCTTTCAACAGTGGCCAGTGCCAGGTGCAGTGGTTTCCCCAGGAATTGAAATTAGGGGGGGTGTTCGAATTTACAGGGGGGGTGTCAGGACCCATGAGATATATAAAAAAGAGATAGGATAATGCAAATTTAACATAAGGATAATGCAAGTTACACCAAAACATTACAGGTCTAGATTTCTAAAAAAATATATTTTTTTTTAAATGTATTTAATTTAAATTGACCTTTGAAAAGTAAGCCATCAAGGGATAAGAGGGAAATCCTCTCATGGATCAGTAACTGGTTAAAAGATGGGAAACAAATTATCCGTTTTCAGAATGGAGAGAGATAAATAGTGGTATCCCTGAGGGGTTGGTACTGGGACCATTACTGTTCAACATACTCATAAATGATCTAGAAAAATGGGTAAAAAGTGAGGTGGCAAAATTTGGGGAAGGATCTCACAAAACGGGGTGATTGGGCAACAAAACGGCAGATGAAATTCCATGTTGATAAATGCAAAGTAATGCGCATTGGAAAACAATCTCAACTATACAAACAAAATGAAGGAGTCTGAATTAGCTGTTACCACTCAAGAAAGAGATCTTGGAGTCATTGTGGATAGTTCTCTGAAAACATCCACTCAATGTGCAGCGGCAGTCAAAAAGGCAACCAGAATGTTGGGAATCATTAAGAAAGGAATAGATAATAAGATAGAAAATATCATATTGCCTCTATATAAATCCATGGTACATGTACACCTTGAATACTGTGTGCAGATCTGGTCACCCTATCCCAAAAAAGATATATTGGAATTGGAAAAAGTACAGAGATGGGCAACTAAAATGATTAGGGGTATGAAACAGGAGGAGAAATTAAAATGACTGGGAATTTTCAGCTTAGAAAAGAGACAACTAAGGAGGGATATGATAGAGGTCTATAAAATCTTGACTGGTGTGAAGAAAGTGAATAAGGAAATGTTATTTAATCCTTCACATAACACAAGAACTAGCAGTCACCCAATGAAATTAAAAGACAGCAGGTTTTAAAAAAACAAAAGGAATTACTTCTTCACACAACATAAAGTCAACCCGTGGAACTCTTTGCCAGGGGATGCTGTGAAGATCAAAACTATAACAAGATTAAAAAAAGAACTAGATAAATTCCTGGAGAATAGGTCCATCAGTGGCTATTAGCCAGGGTGGGGAGGGATGCAACACCATGCTCTGAGTGACCCTAGCCTGTTTGCCAGAAGCTGGGAATGGGCAACAGGGGATGGATCACTTGATGATTGCCTGTTCTGTTCATTCCCTCTGAAGCACCTGGCCTTGACCACTGACGGAAGACAGGATACTGGGCTATATGGACCATTGGTCTGACCCAGTATGGCCGTTCTTATGTAAAAATTAATTATAATAATAAAAATGTTTAGTACAGAAACTCCCCAACATAATGACCTTTCAAGATAGCAACGATGTGAGATAACAACCTGGGCAAATAATGCATTTTAAAAATCTTGGCCTACTAGGAAACATATTTATATAAGTTTCCATTTCCAATCACAAATCTAGCATTCTGGAGCAAAGTCACTAAAATATAGTCCAACAAACACATGTTTATTTAACGTGCCCCTCACTTTTCCCTTCACTGCTCCCCACTCACCAGTATTGTCTTTGGTCAGTGGAGACTCAGAGTTCAGAGGTGCTTTTACGTGAGTACACCTCCCAGGTGGGGGGCAAGAAGGCACCTTGCTCGTTCCTCCAGCTGTTCACTGTTCGCTCTGGCCACTGCTGTTCATCGTGCCACCGTTCACTCCACCACTCTGTTGCCAATGGCCCTGCGCAGTCGCCTTCTGCTGCCACCTGCCACGGTGACCTCTGCGAGTTGGTCTCTTGAGGTTCCACCCAACTCTGTGATTTCAGCTGAGCTCTCAGTAGGGGAACCTCGCTGCTAGTGCAGTCTGGGCCGTCTCTTCCACAGAAACACTGGCCTCATAGCAGGACTAAGCACTTAGACTTGATAATCAGTGATTTCAGCTACAGAACAAAAGACTATCTATGGAGCCTAATCAGCTCTGTCTTTAAACAGTGGAGAGGGACAGGTCCCCACCCTCTCTCTTGATGCCCTCAATCAGCACAGGCTAAGTACAGTTCTACTTCCCTTTACTCATACAATAAGAATAACAGCATTTCATTCCCCCACGCTTTGCATTCAAGTGATTTGTAACCCAGCCCCAGCCAAAATCTATCACTTGGGCAACACAGCTTTTTTTGCTGGATAACTAAGTAGATTAGGTGTGAATGTAAATACAATCTGGTTCTGAAGCCTTTCCCCTGAGCCAGCAGCTCATCACTAGCTGTCAGAAAGAGCTCATTTAAACTTTGCTTATAAATCATCATTTGAAATTATTAGGTTGGTCAACATCACCGAAATAAATGCACTGACATTGTCATAAAAAACAACAGCTGTATAAGGAAGCTAATGTATGTTCATACTTTTCAAATCTATTATACTTTTTCAGATATATGTATTTTATCATACACTGTATATGCTTTTAAAGTGTGTATTAATGTTTCAGTTTCAATTCAGACTTCCAAACAGTCACTAAATTGGCATGTAACTAGTTCACAAAACTGGGGGGAGGGGGAAATTCGGGGGGGTGTAGGGAAATCACTGGGTGCTTCAGAGGGAATGAACAGAACAGGTAATCATCAAGTCATCCATCCCGCAATATCCTCCAGTCTTTGATGCTTCACCCAGCATACACTATTCTGATCTCCATTACATCAGCCTAAATTCAGGCTAACTCTACGGATATCAGGAGTATTATTTTGGATAGTTGGCCTGATTCTTGCAGATCCTCAACCTGTGTAAACTGTTGTAGCTCAATTGAAGTCAGTTTTCACCATCTGAGGATCTGGCCCTATGGTTCTATGAATAGCTGCACAGCATCCCTGCAGAACAGCATACGTTGTATGTCGTGTACTGTGGCATCCCCACCCAGTGGTTCAACAATGTGAGAGGGCCAGCCATTCACCCGTACTGCCAGTGCTTACTTTGTGCCAGGGTTTGCCAGGACTGAGCCCCAGCACCTCTAGGCTTGCTGCATCAGTTAGACATTAAAAAAATTGCTTGAGCCCCAGCACATCTTTAATTACAAATTAAACACTGCCTACAGCCCTGGTTGTCTAGAGAGCTGGAAGGAAATCTTATTGCCACTTCCTGCTGCCAGCTCTCCTCTGATTGCATGAGGGGATGGCATTCCAGCAGGGAGACAGCAGGTGGAGAGTCTGGGTTCAGGACTGGGGGCAGCCTGTCTGCAGGTGACTATGAGCTTGCACCATACTGCACTGCATGTGAGAATCAACTAGAGTCTGATTCCTGCAGATCCTCAACGTGTGCAAACTGTTGTAGCTCAATTGAAGTCAGTTTTCACCATCTGAGGATCTGGCCCTATGGTCTGAGAGAGTGTGTTCCTTTTTCTCAGATTGACAGTGTATTGACATTGCATCAGCAATACTGAGGTGTAGCTGAAACTAAGTGACACTAAAGAAAAACTAAATCTTCTCAGAGCAAGTGCAAGAAACAATTGACTCTGCCCCTCTCCATGGACTTCCTGACAAATAAACCAGGTCAAATAGGCTGATTTTGTACTGTCCATTTTCTCCTTGCTCCAAATGTTTGAGTCAGAACTCCCTAAAAATAAGCTCCGTGGAGTTTAGAACAAATGATACCCTCATTTCTTGAGTTATGTTAAGTGGCAGAGGGTGATGATGAAAATCAAAACAACAAATAAATGCTACGTTTAGTGTATGTTTTCATTGCCTTTGCAAAAGGAAAGTATATCCCCCCCCAAAAGTCAGCTGTGTTTTATCAGCTTTGCAAAATGATGAATGAATGCCTTGTTCATTACTATTGCTTAAGTCATTCCTATTTATGCCAGTATTTGGAGGATTATGTTTTGATTGTTCTTGAGAGATGAAAACACTTTCTTGCTGATGAATAAACACTGCCACTTTTTAAATATTTGTATGCAAAATGTCTTTAAAGCCATTATGAAATGCTTTCCAAAAGCATTAAGAAGCTGTTTTTCGAAAAGCCACTTTTTCTCTACATTTTCTTTCATGCTAAACAGTCCAAATGAAAGGCCTTTCAGAGTTAACTAGTTTAAGCAATACCAGTGTTTTAGTGTAATGAATAACTTTTTATAGAGGACAATTGCACAGAGTTCAATATGCTAGTATTTCTATTTCTGTGCCCCACCAATGCGGGATTCTGTGGTAGAATTTCTTTCTTCAAGAAAGCTGAAGCGATCAAAACCCTGATTAACCTCTGATATTCACGTGGTGCTCTTGATCTTGAGGACCGAAGCAATAACAAAGAGTTAATGGCAGCCATATGCTTAGGGTATTGTGGGTACTGTTGACCCAAATGTGAACTCCGTGAGTGACTGCTGCTAACTGCTGTTTGTTTCAGGTTTGGCGTGGAGATTACTGATGAAGAGTTTGAGCTGCTACTTGACAGAATCCCCCTTGATGAAGATGGAAATGTCAGATACCCCCAGTTCATGGCCATGTTTGATTCTCGGTACTCAGCTTATACATTTTATTTCTCATTTGTTAGTAGAATTTTTTTGTGTAATCTAAGAGGCTTACATAACATTGCTAAACAGGCTTGGATTTCGTAAATGTGCTCCTTTATTTCATTTATTTGTATTTCATATATATAATATGCTGATAATACTTAAGACTAGGTGATACTATCATCACATTTTATTTATAACTTAATTGCTCTTTAAATACTTATTAATTAGCTATTGTATTATGAAGAATACACCATTGAGGTAAATAGTTGCATGTGATATATCTAGTGCTAAGGAATATGATAAACTTGTAAGTACAAACTAATGATTTCTAAAAACAGTCATAGATGCTTTTAATACCTATGTAAGAACATGTTGCATTTGCAGATACTATATATAGTTTGGAATGCTTTTGAGCGGGGTAGTTGCTTTATGGAGATTTTTTTTCTATTCAACCTCTTAAGGCCCAGATATGGATCGAGTTTAGGTTAAAAATGATATTTGAGATACATGGTGATATTTTATTGTTGAAAATTAGGGCCTGATCCTGAAAACCATTAATCATGTGAGTAGCACTGTAGAAGTTAATGGGATTACTCAAGTGAGGACTACTTGTTGGAGTAAAGTTTTGAAGGAACTAGTCCTTAAATTGGAATAGAAAGTGACCATAACTTGACTCTGGGATGGGAAAAGCAAGACTTATTTTCAATGAATTGCTTAAAAGGTTAAGATCCAATCCTGCAGTCCCGGTGTACATCAAAATCCTAAATTTTGGATGTGCAAAATCCACAGGATTGAGACCCTATACTGGGCCAATAAAGGTGCCTTTTATATTCAGACAATAAATGTATATTTCCCAAATCTTTTTTTATGAAAAGTTGTGTATGTGGGGGTAAACTTATAAATGACAACCTCACTTGTGCATATTACATGTTGGGCATTTGTGCTCACATTTCACAAAAATGTACATGCATGTTTACATTTGTTTGTGCTGTTTAAATAACCTGAAATGTGCACGGGCCATTATTAGAATTTGTTCCCACAATATCCACCGAGGCCATGGGATTTGGAGGTGCAAATTCTAACACTCGCATGCATATGTATATGTTAGAGCTATTTGAAAGTAATGCCCTATTATTCAAGTTTTAGCAGGTGTTTACACCTGCATACTTCACGTGCAAGTCAGGATACACCCAGTTTTGTGAGCATATACATGAAGATCAGGTCTAAGGTTTTGGTGAGAATTTATCTTGCATTGTATTGAAACCATATGTATTACTAAAATGCAATTTATACACTGCAAACTTGGCCAATTTTCACATCTCTTTGATCCCACCTCCTCCTCCCTACTTAGAGTAAGTCTACACCACAGACACTACAGCAGCACAGCTATGGTGCTGCAGCTGTGGCACTGTAACACCATAGACACTTGCTGCAGTGATGAAAGGGGGTTTTCTGTTGCTGTAGTTAATCCACCCCCTCAAGAGTTGGTAGTTAGGTCAATAGAAAAATTCTTTAGCATATTGTTTACTCCTGTTGCCAAAACTTCCTCTCCAGTTCCCAGTGATATATATTCTTCAGTCTAGTGTCAGTTCATGTCATTCCACTGAATCTTTTCCCACCAAAGTAATTTAATGATCACTTCTTAATGATGTCTAGAGGCCTCGTCTCCATTTTTAATCCTCCTTGTTATCTTTCATACAGTGGACCAACACTTTCCCCTCAAGTCTTCTTTCCAGACTTCTGGAACTCTTGCCTCTCCTGGTTCTCCTCTTCTGATTTATTTATTTATTTTACTGCTCTATTAGCATTGCTTTCTCACCTTCCTCCCTTCCCTTTTGGTAGCTGTCCCCTAGTGGTCTTTCTTTGGTACTTTCTCGTCATTCCCCCCTACTGTGAACTGATGTACTACTCTTGTTTTAGTTTCCACTTACATGTTCATGACTCTCAAATCTATATCTCTACCCCAGATTTCTCCTGCTCCATCTACGCTTCTATCACCTCTTGTATCTTTGGTATTTCCTCAGGGGAATTAAATATGTCTAAAAAGAGACTTTATTTCTTTCCCCCTATTTCTCTGTCTCTGTTAACAATACCACTCTCTCTTTCTAGCTACTTAAGCTACAACCTAGGGTCATCTTTGACTCTTAATTTTCCTTCACTCATCACAAGAGCTGTCCAAATAATTTTTTTTTTTTGTTGGTTTGCTGGCCCTACCAAAAATTTAAAAAATAAATGAACAGATTTAAAAAAAAATTTGGGTTATTTGAAAAGTAAAAAAACCCATTCATTTCAGGTCAGATGAAACATTATGTTCGACCTGAAAAGAAACATTTAGGTTTGATATTTTTACATATTTTTAATATAATTGAAATTACTTTCAAAATAAAAATGGCTTCAAATTGAAAAATCAAAACGTTTAGTTTTAAAAATGTCTAAATGAAATGTCTTGATTCATTTCATTTTCAGTATTCCTTTTTCCACCCAAAGCAGTGAATTTAATATGAATTCTCAACATGTTTTGACACAGATTTTCAGAATGATGTGAATCTGAATTTTTTGGCCAAAAAACAAAACAAAACAAAAACAAAAAAGTTTGGTCCGAAAAATTTCACCCAGCTCTGCTCCTCACATCCAGGCTCTCATCAAATCCTGTTTCTGATCCCTGTCCATCATCTTCACGATCAAGAGGTGAGTTCACACCTATCAATCTCAATAGGACTTTAACTTAACCTATAACAAGTTTTTGCCAGCTTATAACAACCTCGGCTTTGTTCATGATCCTGATGAGACCTAAAATGGCAATAACCCATCCCAAACAGATGTGACAAATGTTTAACTATTTACATATGTTCGTCTATCATGATAGTTTCACATCACCAATCTAAAGTAATTTTATTCACACCAAAATACCTGTGGACTTTTCTCTTGCTGGGTTTCCATTCACTTGCCAATCAGGCCCTGAGGAGCATCTGTTGTTTCTGTAGAATTTGCTGGCTGAGGCAGACCCTGCCCATTCTTATTTGAGTGGTGGATTCATCTCTGTAACAGCTTTTCCAGTCTCAACTTCCATTGCTATATTCTCAGATTCAAGCTGAAATTCTCTTCCCCTTATGCCACCTTAGATAGTCCTTATGGACAACCTTCGGTTTAGTCCTGGGATCCAACTGTATCTTTTACACCACCTAAGTTATTTGGGTCAGTGCTGTGTAGGGTCCCTCCCAAGATTGATCCAGTTTAGGGCTTGTACGCTTGTTTCTTCTAGGATTGTGGACTCAGACTAGGTTCCCCCCCCCTTTTAAAAGTTTCCCCACATGGCCTTACATCCTACAGCCTGTTCATTTTTTAGGAGCAGAATCTTAGGTTACAGCCCCAAGATTCTTTAGCCAACAGACTCAAAATTTTTTTCCCCAAGGTCACTGTGATGGGCTTAACGCCTATCACCTACAAGGCATCTGGGTGGGTAATTAACTAATTGCCTTCTGTCCAGAGGAGGTGGAGCTAGGCCTTATAAGTAGGCTGAGGGAGCTCAGTTGGATTGAGACTGCAGAGGATCAGGTATCTCTGGTGAGGAGAGACGCCCTGGCTAAAATAGGGTTTAACAGTCAGGAAACAATGGAAGAATACTACCACAAGAGCAGGCTAGGCTCCTACAGGGGAAACCCTTATGTAGGGCCAACCAGAGAACTACATCGTAGCCTGAGAGGGGCAGAAGGGGTAGTTTGAAGATTTGGACTTTCATTTGGACTTGTACATGTTATCCTGGAAGGGGTTTAGACTTTCATGTAACTTGGCTGGAGGGCCAAGCCACAGAACACCCAGAGGGAGAAGGTGAAGGCTAGGAAAGACCATTGCAAGGCCAAGGGAGAGCCTCATGGGAGGCACCAGAGATAAGGGGGCCCCACGAGGTAAAGATGGGCTATTACATATGTACTAGAAGTGGGATTTGAGACCACCTTCTGAGGAAGGAGGAACATACCAACTACCTTAAAGGTGAGGTTCAGAGGGACTGACTCACTTTTGGGGGGAAGATGGAGGACTTGTTCCATATGCTGGCAGCCCAACAGGGGCAGATGCACGTTCTGTTGTTGCACCCACTACAAGGGCAGCAACAACAGTAAGAGATTCAATAGGAACATCTCCTGCAGTACCTAGAGAAGTGGACCCCAGGAACCCATATAGTTTCAGGAGAAGAGAATTCTGGCAGACCAGACCTGTACCAGACCCCCATACCAGACCTGGCAAAATTGGGGCCAGGTGACGACCCTGAGGCATTTTGCATACCTTCAAGAGGGTAGAGACTGTAGCAAGGTGGACCAAATCCTCCTGGGCAGCTCAAATGGCCCTGTTCCTCTTGGGAGAAGCTCAGGCAGCCTACCAAGCTTTGTCCAGTGAGCAGGCATGGTCCTACAGAATTGTAAAAGAGGCCATTCTGGGCTGACCCCAGAAGCATACTGCCACCAGTTAGGACAGATCTTTTCTCAGGAGTGGGATGTCCCATAGCAGCAGCACTACGTTTATGAGATCTGGTAACCTGATGGTTGCAGCCTGACACAAACTCTTTAGACAAGGTGGTGAACCTTATAATCCTCGAACAATTCCTAAGGGTCTTGCCTACCAGAGCCCAAAGTTGGGTCCGAATGTTTCTGCCAACTTTTACTGATGAGGCCGAGGGAGGGTGGAGGCCTTTATGGAAGCTGATGGTCCTGAACCACCTGAAAGAGGGATTGGATCAAAGGGCGCCTCATGGGGGGAGGGATAGCTCAGTGGTTTGAGCATTGGCCTGCTAAACCCAGGGTTGTGAGTTCAGTCCTTGAGGGGGCCATTTAGGGATCTGGGGCAAAAATCTGGAGATTAGTCCTGCTTTGAGCAGGGGGTTGGACTAGATGACCTCCTGAGGTCCCTTCCCACCCTGATATTCTATGACCACTCTGAGGGAAGCAAAGCGAAGAGAAGTCCGACACAGTAATGGAAAAGGGGACACACTGAGAGATAAATTCTTAGATAGTTCTGTAACTAAGAGAACAGAGGAGATAGTGGCATCTCAGTTGCCACTGGGTACCTGGGACAGGCACCTGGGAATTGGTCAGGAGAAACCAATTGTGTGTTTCTGGCATGGCCAACTGGGTCATATAAGAATGGAGTGCAGCTATTTGGACTGCTACTTCAGTCAAGTCTGGCTTGGGATGTTCCCTTGGTAGGGGTGCACTCCAGCCTACCAGGTAACTGCTAAAGTAGTTGATGGGAAATGACAGGATTAATTAACTCTGGGTGCAGGCAAATGCTAGTTCAGGGGAGTAACCTCTCAATGGTGAGAAGAGATCAGCATTTGCTGGTGTACATTGTGTGTGTGTACATGGAGAGACACGGGTCTACTCAATAGTGAAGATAGAAATAGAACAAAAAGGATGGATGAGCAAGCTGAGGGTTGGTGTGGTGAGAGATCTCCTCTGACCCATAACTGTAGGCAGTGCCTGGCATAATTTCCCAGCCCCATTATGAGAAAAGGTAAAGCCTGACCTAGCTGGCCATAAGACAACCCTCGCCGGGACATGGGGTTCAGCTGGGTGGCCCAATGGTGAGGAGGAGCGATGGGTCAGATGAAACTGGTTGAGAGAGTTAAACAGAAGATGTAAAGTCAGTTTACAAGCCCTGGAGACACAGTTACACAAGGCAAACAGGGACGGGAGCTGGAAGAAGTGAAAGCCTCGCAACAGAAAACAGAAGAGGCAGCAAAACAAGAGCAAGAATTGGTTTGGGTAAGGCTAGATTTGGCATATAAAAAGAATTGTCAGCAGTAGCTCAAATGGGCACTAGTTGCCCTGTGAACCATGAAACCGTCTGATAATGGGTCTTCCTGACAGTGGGATACTAAAGTCCCAACATAAACAAAAGGTCTTTTGCTCCTCCTGGGCTCAGCTCACAGTTCTTCCTGGGCTTGTCAGGAACTCAGCTGCCTCCGGGGTCGGCTGGGCCCAGTAAACTCGCAATAAGTGACTATGCTCCCTGATTCATCAGAAGAGCCAACAGATCATCATTTGAGCCCTGTAGCAACAGCAGCACAGTGGCTGCTCAATGCGTTCCATACCCACAGCTGTACCGGACCTGCAACCTGCCCAGCCCTTGCTCAAACCCTTGCCTGCTCTGCTCCAGCCCTAGTCCCTGCCTGCCTCTGAACTCCTGATTCCTAACTCCTGGCTCTGACTCTTGGCTTGTCTCCTGACTACAGCTGTGGCTTTGCGCTTTGGCTCTGTTCTGACTCCTGGCTCTAGCCCTTGGCTTGTCTCTTGGCCGTTCCTCAAGTTCTGTCCTCTCATTCTACTCTGACCACTAGGCCAGACTTCTGCTCCAACCACTAGGTTGCACTGCCTACACCTTGGCGTGTGACAGTTTGAGGAGCTCAGTAGAAGATAAGAGGGGACTTTGCCTCATGGCAGGGAGTTCCCCTCTAGAAAGGCCCCACCTTCTCAGACCTCTCAATGGACTTTATTGTTGCGTTACCATGCTCCCAAAGGCACTCAGTTATCCTGACAATAGTGGACCTCCTGACCAAGATGGTCCATTTTATTCCCTGGCTCACTGTTCCATCTGCCTGTGAAACCACACAAGCCTTCCTGGAGCACAGAATCTGCACACGCATCATTACAGATCAAGTCCCCAGTTCGGTTCTGGCAAGAATTTTTCTCCCCTCACCTCAACAGCCTATCATCCGCAGACAGTTGGCCACACTGAAAGGGTCAGTCAGATCCTAGAGCAGTACCTTTGCTGTTGCCTGAATTTCCATCAAGATGATTGAAACATTTAGCGGAATTTGTGTACAACAACTCAAGCCACACTTCAACTGAATGGACTCCATTCTTTGCAAACTTTGTTTTTCACCCCTGATTCCATCTGGAGCTGCTCAAAGGTTCAGCCATACCAGGGGGCCATGGAACTGGGACGGCACATCCAGCAAATACACCAGGAGCTCAAACAGCATTTACTTGCCACTAAATAAACATATAAGCACTACGCTGATAGAAAGCAACAAGCCCCTGCCAGCCTTCCTAATGTCTGGGGATAAGGTTTGCCTCTCGACTCAAAACCTGAAAACAGACAATATGTGATCAAAGCTTGACTATCAATACCTGGGTCCTTTTTGAATCACTGAACAAATAAACCCAATGGCCTACAAGCTTCAATTCCCAGAATCACTCAAGATTCACTCCATCTTTTATGTTTCTTTCCTCAAATCATTCGTTGACAACCCTTTTCTCAACTGGGTAGATCCACCTCTACCCCCAGTAATTGTCCACAGGCAAGGGGAATATGTAGTCCATCAGGTCCTCAACTCCTGACGCATTGGGGGAAGCCCCGGTTTCTAATAGACTAGAAGGAGTACGGGCTAGAAGAGAACCAAAAAGAAATGTTCACCCTACTGATCTCCTGTAGGAATTTCACCAAAGGAGACAAACCAGGGTCGAGGGCCCCTAGGAGGATCTCTCAGTGGTCTTGGTTGCCTGGTAACCCATTGAGCTCAGTGGGGCCCAATAAACTCACACTAAGTGACTATGCTCCCTGATTGATCAGAAGAGCCAACAGATCATCATTTGAGCCCTGTAGCAACAGCAGCACAGTGGCTGCTCAATGCATTCCATGCCCACAGCTGCACCGGACCTGCTTCCTGTCCAACTCTAGTCCCTGCCTGCCTCCGAACTCCTGATTCCTAACTCCTGGTTCTGACCTCTGGCTTGTCTCCAGACCACGACTCCAGGGCCCACTACAGGAATTAGCTCTATTACTGTGGCTCAGTTCTCCAGCCACAGCCAGCCTACTGCTGGGCCTTTTAAGCAGGAGAATCCAACCTCCTTTGCAGTCTTTTCCCCCGCTGAGCTCCCTGTGTCTACTTATAAGGACTAGATGCTTAATAGATCATCACCTCACTTTGTCCCCTCTGTTGAGAGGGGGGGCTAAGCTATCAATCAGTTACCTGACATCTGTGGAGTCTCTCTATAATTGGTTTTTCCCCCTTTCCTTTTTACCGTCACAGAAAGTTTCCAGGTGTTACAGGGCAAGTCTCAATTCTCTGCTTCTAATGTGGGAAACTGAAGCACATCAAAAGATTATGCCCCCAACTGGGATATGACTACCGTGGTTTCAGTGTTGCTAAGATTTGTGGTGTTTCTCAGGTCCAGGAGAACCATAGTCCTAGGAGTTTTGTGGTAATGAGCTGAAGAAGAGGGCAGAGGATGAATGGACTTGTAGGCTTTGGGTATGGTCAGACCCTGGTCAAGTGGGATCTGATCCCCACTGAGTCCTTGCGGGCTCACCATCCTGTTCACATTTTGGACTTACTTAGTTGCTGGCATTGCATTCACCCGCTCAGAGTGGGGTAGATTGAGAGTTGTGGACAAGCTATCATAGCGTGGGATTGGAAACATTTCTGAGCCCTTCTGGAGACACAGCTTGGCAAATTGTGTCTAGGAGAGCAAGGGAAACTGGAGAAGGAATGCTGAGGATGCCTGGGAGCTCTTCCCCATGGTCTACTCTGACGTCCTTGAGACTTCTTCCATGTTTCTCAAATCTAAATGAGATAAAAGTGGAGAAAGTTTGACCTATCTTGAACGGAAACCAGAGGAGGAAAGTCAGACAGGCTCTCTAAGCCACAGGAGGTGAGAGCAATTTGAATCGGTCATCCTCTAGGTCCAAGAGACCAAGGCTTTCTGACAAATTCTGTGCTTCAGAACCAGGGAATTTGTATGGCCTGGTTGTGGATCAGTGAAGATGAGGTGCACTAGGAAGCATATTGGCAGTCGTAAACAGGGTCAGAGCTCAGAGATAGTTACTTAGTTTCCCCATTCTGAGTTACAGAATGAAATTTTGTAACAAGATCATCTGCAGTCAGCAGGGAAACTCTGAGTCCAGGTGTTGGTGTCTAAACCACCACAGAGGCTACTTCCAGGCTTACCTATGCCATACTGTCAGCTGGACACCTTGGAAGGGAAATGGCCCTTGAAAGGCTGCTTCTGCAGTTTTACTGTCCTGGCATTGACCAAGAAACCACCATCTTCTGTTGCCTCTTGAAGGTAGCCCCATGCACCTAACCACAGTAGCCCTTGAAAAGATTGGGATGGATGTAGTAGGGCCAGTAAAGAAGAATAGCATATTTTAGTAATAACAGATTATGCTATACAATATCCCAAAGCCATCCCACTACAAGCCACCACAGCAAGAAACATAGCTAGAGAATTAATTCAGATATTTTAACCAGTGAGGTTGCCCTCTCAGAGTCTTACAGCCCAGGATCCTAAATTTACATGACACTTATTCTGACAGTTTTCGTATCTGCTGAAAATCAAGCCTGTGCAGACCCCAGTCTGCCATACCCAGCTATTTGATTTTCCAAAAGGGTGGGCAGAACCTGCCAGGAACTTAAAGCCCCTCCCCTCAGTTGAGTGGGAGAGGTGTTCCAGGACTGGGAATCAAGTGATTCTGTGGGGCAAGAGAAAAAAAGAAAAAACAGAAATGGAAGTGAGGGTCAGAGGTGTAAAACCAGGGTACCAGCTGGGGACACTGAGCAGAGAGCTCCAGACAGTGCCCACTGCTCTGCAAAGGAGTCAGTAGATGCCACACAGAACTCTGGCTGGATATGTGAAATGACCCAGGAATGGATATGCTACTCCCAGGCTGATGAGCCAGTGGAATGTTTTAACAGAACCCTTAAAACCATGTTAGGAAGAATGAAGAGTTTGAGGTTAAAGACTGGGACAAGATTTTGCCTTATCTACTCTTAACAGTGAAAGAAGTCCCCTGAAGCATTCACTGGCTTTCCCCATTGAGTTATTAGACAGAAGGTAACCTTAAAAGTACTACCCTGATCCAGATGCCTGGGACCTTACTGGACCCATGCTATGAGTGTGCTACAATAATAAAGAATGGACATATCTGATGTTATCCAAAAAAGTCAAAGCCTTAGGGGGAAAAAATCCTTTGAACAAAATTAATTCAGATCTTGCGGCTGTCAGTGGCTTGTGCCACTAATGGATTTATTTAGAAAAAACTGTCTAAGCAGATCCACTGTTCCTAGCAGTCATCTGTACAAATTGAGTCCTGTGCAGCTTAGACATCAATAGAGTATTTAGTTCACAAACAGATGCCTCCAGGATCTTCTTGCAGTCATACCAGCACCAGGAACACTAAGTCCTCTACCTCAGTAGGAGACTCTTACCTCAGGAAAGCAAATAATTTGCTATGAAATAAAAATGCCTGGTGATCCCCTGGCCAGAGGGGCATTACAGTTATCCCCTGGGGTCTTCTTTCATCCTAGTCACAGATCATGTACCCACTTTAACACATTGGATTCCTCTCTTCTGTGGCTTTGTGCAGAAGGTACTTTGTAGGGATTTGGGTGCAGGAGGGAGGGTAGCAGGGGACTTGCTGCTCTCTATATCACCATCCTTTACTAGTGGCACAGATCTCAAAGCTGATCTCCTAGCAAGAGTTAATGCTGCTTAAAACAGTATTAGCTCCCTCTGGGTGCCTTCTGCAGCTGCTATTTAGCATGCAGAAGGGGACCCTGCCAATGCGCGGCAGCCATGGTGCAGGGCAGAGGGGCAGCCAGCCTCGTGAACACTCCTGCCTTTAATCATCTGGTGGGTCCCTTCCCCACAGATATGTGGAACCTCACTTTCTCTGGATTCTTTCTCTGGATTCTCTGGATCTGTGGCACCTCACTTTCTCTGGATTCTCCTTTTCTCTGGATTCTTCCCCCTTGAAGGGATAATTTAAGGAAACTCCAAAAGAGAGAAAATTCTGAGCTTCAGTTCATTTGCAAATTTGACACCATCAGCTCAGGGATTAAACAAAGACTATGAATGGCTAGCCAACTACAAAAGCAGTGTCTCCTCCCTTGGTGTTCACACCTCAACTGCTAGAAGAGGACCTCATCCTCCCTGATTGAACTAACCTCGTTATCTCTAGACTGATTCTTGCCTGCATATTTATATCTGCCTCTGGAAATTTCCATTACATGCATCTGACAAAGTGGGCATTCACCCACGAAAGCTTATGCTCCAATACATCTGTTAGTCCATAAGGTGCCACAGGACTCTTTGTTGCATATTTCAAGGAACCACTCAAGGTGACACCCATCCAGTCACAGGGGGAAAAGGAAGGACACACCAACTCAAAATGGTACCAGACCTCGCCAGAACAACAGGTGCAAAACCTGCAAACATATCAATGCTACAATGATCAACGCCTCCCACAACACACCTTTCAAGATCCCTGGGTCCTATACATGCCTATCACCTCATCCAGTGAACTAAATGCCCCAATAACAACTATGTGTGGGTGAAACCAGACAATCACTACACTCTTGAATGAACTCACACAGGGAAATGATAAAAGACAAAAACACCACATCACCTGTGGATGAACAGTTGTCACAAAGCGATCACTCTATATCTTACTTAGTCCTCATTTTCAAAGGAAACTGGCACAACACTTTCAAAAGACGAGCCTGGGAGCTTAAATTCATAACTTTGCTAGACACTAAAAATGATGGACTGAATAGAGACACTGGATTTATGGCTTATTACAACAATCTGTGACCCACTAACAATGCCCCCTATGACTAGAATGGTCCTTGAAGTATGTGTTAACAACTTATGCTAAACAATCTATTCCACCTTGATTTAGCTGTGACACTCTGAGTATATTTTCCAGACCTGAAGAAGACCTCTGTGTAAGCTTGAAAGCTTGTCTTTTTCACCAACAGAGGTTGATCCAATAAAAGATATTGCCTCACCCACTGGTCCCTCTAAAGGATGGATATGTCATTATTATTTATATATTTGTATTGAAGTAGCACCAGTCAGGATTGGGGCTCCATTGTGTTAAGACTATAGACAGAGATGACATAAAAATAGCCCCTATCCCAAAGAATTTACAATCTAGCTAAATCCTTGTAGTAATCTAAGACAAGTCATTATAGCATCCAACCAGCAGCTTAGGGCCACATTAGAAATCAGAGACCTGCTGTGACAAGAGACAGGAATGACCAGGACAATGGAGAAATTTCAGTTTTCTCAGCCCTGCCTGAGAAGGAGCTAAGACTAGAGGTCAGATACAAGTTAAAGTATATTCCCATTCCTCCCTCCTTGAACTCACCCTCCCCACCCCCGCCATAGGAAGTGAACATTCTGATTGCCACCAGTCCCCACACACATGGATTTCCTGCTTCTGATTTGTAAGTCACACAAAACCAAGCATTCCAATGCATTTTGGTTCCTTCTCTCTTCTGCAGTCTCTGCTGAGCCTAAGTCTCAGGCAACCATAATACAACTTTATATACAACATCTTTCATTTTTTTTAACTGGTTCCAAAGAGCTTCACAGAATTAAACAATACAATTATAGCATTACTTTAGATAGAAAAGCAGAAGGATATTTTCCAGTGCAATCTGAAGTGTGATGAAGACTTGCTGAGGCAGAAGGACACACAAGAGTGTTCCAAGCATCAGGAACTGTGGAGGAAGCTTATGCACCCGCAGGGGAGAGATTATGTGGGAGCAGTGAGGGAAGTAGAAAGACAAGGTCAATGAGAGAGGCTGGAGTAACGTCATGAAGGGTTTTAAATCTAAGGATAGTTTTCAGTGGGACCTGGAGCGTGCAGGCAGCAAATGGAGATGTTTGAGGATAAAAATGATATGGTCCTGCTTCTTTATAAATATGAATGTGGGCAACAGCATTCTGCACACACTGGAGTCCAGAGAGCTGGTATATGGAGAGGTCATAGGCAGGGCCAGCTTTAAAACATGAGTTTTCTCTGCTGTAGGAGAAGTAGGGCTGACCTCCTTGGGCTAGGTAGGGTTCATGCTACATTTACCAATATCTGGAGACTTATCCTCTGAGAGTTGTCTTAAATATAACAGAAGCCTGGGGCTGGAACGTCTTTTTCTGCTAAAGGTTTTTGTGTGCATTTTGCTGAATTTTAGGTTATTTAACTGCAGATTCCAGCATATCCATCATGAAATAATTTATCAAAACAGCCCTCCCCCCAAATTTACAGATATCTGAGATGGTCTGTCAGGAAAATACCATAACACACAGGCACATAAATGAATGGAATCGGATTAACTAACTTTAAAGTGTGCCTTTTCTAGCTTTCCTCGTCCTTCTAT
>NC_048302.1:78946355-79116355 GCF_013100865.1 Trachemys scripta elegans | reverse complement strand
GATGGGGCAAATCATACGCCTCTGGCTCATGGGAGAAGGCTTTGAAATCAGAAAGGGGCAAATTCTACACAGACGAAGGATCCATGGGGAAATCGAGCTCCAGTCCTGGGGCCTCTCCTCATTATACTACTTCTTGATCCCTTCTGTGATCTGGCAACATTGTGATCATTTAGGAGCCATGCCACCAATGGCTCCCTTCTGGTGTCTGTGCTGTAACCCCATCTAAAATAGTGAGTATGGAAGGCATGGTTCAGTGCTTAATGCTGTGAGGAGTATTATCTTCCACAAGCTTTTCTGGTAATATTTATGCTCGGTTTGGAGGGGAGTAAGATTCACAGAGTGGCATTTCCTGGCGCAGCCCCCACTTCCAGCCTAACATCCAGCACAAGCTCACCGCCTTCATACAGACAGAGGCTTCATGGGGCATAGATCATCCCTTCCCACTGCTTTCAGGGCCTTTCTGACTCTACCTGCTCATCTTTATGTCCTTTCTCCTGGCACAGGGGAGCATTTGGCCAAGTACAAAAGGACCGTATATATTCAGATCTACCAGCTTACAAGTGGGCAGAGCATCCAAAGATCTAGATACGACTCCTTGAAATACCCAACAGGAATAGTAAATACTGTTCATTGTAGGACATTCCTAATATTTTAACATTCCTTTTTGTTTTTGAAACGTGACAGGATTTAGCATCCTTTTCATGTCACTGCTCCATTAATGAAGCGGTGTTATATAAATAACTGGAGAGGTTCCCACCTAAGAGAGGGACCCATCAATCTCCATATTTAAGAGGTCAGGCTCTCAGTGGATGAAAATTCCACTAGGAATTGACTCTGTTGATAGAGCAAGTGCATATAAAATAGTTCATGCCTCAACTCTGGCTGGGCTATCCTGGGATTCAGTCTTTGAAAGTCTTCAGCATACAGTGTTTGCAATAAATATAGATCCGGGGTGACCAACCTGTGGCTCCGGAGCCATATGTGGCACTTCAGAAGTTAATATGTGGCTTCTTGTATTAGGCACCGACTCCGGGGCTGGAGCTATAGGCGACAACTTTCCAATGTGCCGGGGGGTGCTCACTGCTCAACCCCTGAGTCTGCCACAGGCCCTGTCCTCACTCTACCCCTTCCCACCTCCTTCCCTTAGCCTGCCATGCCCTCGTTCCTTCCCCCTCTCCCCCGAGCCTCCTGCACACCACGAAACAACTGATTGGGAGGGAGGGGGAGGCTCTGGGAGCGGAGGGGAGATGCTGATGTAGGGGCTGCTGACATATTACTGTGGCTCTTTTGAAATGTACATTGGTAAATTCTGGCTCCTTCTCAGGCTGGCCACCCCTGATATAGATCAAGTGGCCCAGTAACATGCCTGAAGATTCTTTTGTGCATGACCGTCTCTATTTTGAGGTAAGCACAGCACACCAAAATAGGTTTACATTTTCATTCTTTCCTTCTTCCAGATTAAGCACCTGATTCTGAGAGGTGCTGTTTATTATTAAACGTTTGTATTATCGTAACATCCAGAGTTGTGCACCATTGTGCTAGGTACTGCACAAACTCCTTGTAAAACACAGTCCGTGCCCCAGTGCTTATAATCCAATTTAAGATGATGTAACAAGTTAGTGTAAGAATAGTAAGGAAAAGGGGATGGAGTACGAGGGTAACAGCAATAATATTTTGTTGTTAGATAAGGTAGCTATGTGTAAAACTGGATATTTCCAAAATTTCTCTTTCTCTCTCTCTCTCTCTGACTATATAGATATATCTCTTCTTGCTCTGTTGCCCCCTTTGCAGCTATATTGTGTGTACATATGCAGTATATACAGTGTACACACACACACACACACAATGTGCTGTATATACAACACAGCAGCAAAAGGGGCATCACAGCAAAGGGATTTGAAGTAGGACATGGGAGTGACTTTACAGATTAGTTCAGGAAAGCCATTCCATGCATAAAGAGTGGAATGAAAGAAGGCAAAAGACAGACAAGTTAAATGAGAGCAGAGGCTCTTTGCTCAGGATTGGGCCCACAATGTGGAAGACTTAAAAATCACATACAACTTTGTCTTAGTCTGGCAAGTTTTTGTGATGAGTGACAGAATTAAGCCAAGAGCTTTTTCTTTTTGGGTCAAATTCACTTCTGTGTGTAGTGAAACAGTAGGTCCATATACTACCAAATCCCACTAAAACTCTTTAAATAGGACTTATGTGGAACTGGAGTGATACATGGCCTTTTGCTAGGTTCTTTTTAAACAGCTGGGACATTTCCCCTTTCTAAACAGCTGAGAATATAAAGGGGTGTGTTAACTTTGGACTTCACTTATAAAGAGGGTTTGGTCTGAGACAACTGGTTTGTGTACATATGCAGTTTCTGCCAGGGAGGTTCTAGTATTTTGATGTTAATAGAGAAATAAGAAGATGAGGCCTTTTTTCCTGTACTGTGCATAATAAAATGGCCATTTCAGTCATCACCCCCTGTTGTATTAGAGGGATCCAAAGTAAGCTTGCAGGCAGGGATTCCAACAGGTAAGAGTACTTTGATTTTAAGTAAATTTCACAGCCATTTGGCTCTCGGGCCTTGCCAAAGCTACACTGAACTAATAGCTTCCTTGACCATTTTAGTAACAACTGATGCCTTCAAAACTTCCTTTCCTGGCCTTGAAATAGGTCCAAAATAGACCTCCTAATTCCATGGGATTGCTGGTGTTGATCCATTTAATTATTTTAGCACTGGAGTCTGTTTCACCTTTATTAAAATTTCACTGTCAAGCGTTTACCAGCTTTGTTCCTATATTTACAATACCTTTGACTGAGATGTCTAAGACTTTTAAACATATGCTTTAAACAGCAGACAGTCAGCTCTGACATTTCTTAGAAATCTTTTCAGAAGGCCATGTGGAATAGTTCTAATCCGGGAAGAGCCCCTGACTCACTGTGTGATCTGACAGAGTGACATATCACTTGACCTCAGTCCCACCAGCTGTAAAACTAGGTAGAAAAGTAGGGCCCTTACAGAAAAGCAGATGATGCATTTGAGCAGAGGTTTCTTGGGTAAATAAATTACAAATCCTATTCCTCGTCCTCTCTTTTCCCCCTCCCCCCCAACAAAAACTGATAGTAAGTTTTAAGCAAGAATTTGAATTGCAATTTTTCCATTTTATTTGTACTGTGCAATGAACTTCTTTTTGCAGAGTAAGGAAATGTTATGCAATGACCCTGTAAAAGTTATTTTAAGGTGTAACAGAACACACAAGGAACAGTTTTTTGCTGATGATCTGACCAAGTTAGCAATTTCAGATTCACTTATTTTTGCCTGAATGAAAGCAGAAGCAAAGGGGAAGTATGGCTAGAGTTCTGTCTAGACAAAAATATCACAGTCCATGAAATCAAATTCTGCTGGTTATTGCCCGAGAGGAAAAGAGGCATAGTTTTAATAGGAGAAGCAATGATATTGAAGTTACAAGACATGTAGCTAGTTCGTAAATTTGAAGAAATATTGTGAAAGACTGAAGTTCTGGGCATTTCGCTGCAGGCGGCACAATATCTCCTCTACAGCCAGATGACTAAAACACTGTGGTTTGACTTGGCCTTTAGTAAATGTTGTGGCTTGGCAAGGTAGAATCAGGTCTGTTATCTTAGTACTACATTTTTATAATTCATCTATGAATCATTGACACTCCCAGTTGTAGAATAAACCCTGGCCAGAGTTATAAATGGATCCACACAGCTATGGAGGCTGACAAGCATAAAGCTCTTTCAGACATGAATAACATACTTCCCCTGCAAAGTGGAAATGGATGTCACAACTTGGTAAGACTAGTTTTATTTAACTCTTTTTGAAATTCTTTTTTTTCAATTCAAACAGAAGCAGCACAGTTTTGCCAACCCGTTCTTGATCTGTGAGATGAGTTTCTGGAGAAGTACAATAGCATTGTAAGGACCTTTTCTGTGAGAGGGTCAATGGTCTGTTCAACAGTAAAAGAAATTATATGCAGTTCAGCCAGACCTGTTTCTAAGTAAGGTGATCTATTAAAAGTACTGTAGTTGGAACAGCAGCCTTCTCCTCTGCCAAATCTTTTGACATTGACATTACCAAGTGTTTAGATTCCAGCTATCATGTGTCTAAGAATAACTTTGAACAAGAGTCCTTCTCACCAGCCGTCCAGGGCATTCAGCTGTTAACTTTTATTTTCCATCTTTTATTTAACTGAAAACTCTTCATCTTAACTAAGACACAGACTTTAAAAATAATGGGCCAGATCTTGCAGTGCAAAACAGCTGGAAAGCTGCCTGGAAGGGCAGCTGGATATTCCCCTTGCACAGGAGATTTTTTAGGTGGAGTAAGCTGGCATCACTGGCTCTATGCCAACTACCCCTCCCCCAAACCTCTCTCCCCCAGAGTAGGGAGATAACTGGGAGTTGAAGGGGTCATGACCAGATGGAGTGGGGCTCCAATGAGTCTGGGCTGGTGGAATGACCCTGTTTCAGCTGGCAAAAATTAGATCAGCCCTAAGCCTGCTATAACTTGTGCCAGAGGCTGGTTTTGGCCCTGGCTGCCCTGAGGATTGGAGGGGACAAATAGCAGCTCCTAACCCCTTTCCTCCGGTGTGCGTAGTGTGGCTCAGGCATATCTGAGAACCTGGTCCCATGTGCCTATTGCCATGTACTAAGGACTAATGTGAGAACAGGTTAAAAATGAAGATCAGGACATAAAAACAGTGACTTCCCTCTTCCATCCTATAATAAAACTTACCTTACACAATAACCTCTACTCATGCAGTCTGACACAAGTGTTCCACTGTCCAAACTGCCCTGCACTGCTAGCTTTCCTGAGCCATTGGGTGCCAGTGTCTGAGTACGCTAGGAATGGTTGGTGAAATGTGTCAGGCAAGTCTGATATAGAAATAGAAACACAACAGAACCTCCTGTTCTCCAGTGTATCTTCCCCAAACACCTTTCCTCTGCCCTTCTATTATCTGAAACTAGAAATAAACCTGAGCCACTAAGTTCCGGTCTGGAGCCAAACCACCCCAATGTTCTGGCTTTAGTCCAGCCCATTATCAAAATAGGATTTTGGATTTGAGTTTACCCAAAGTTTTGGACTGTTAATAATTTACCCATGGTTCATGTGTGGGCCTTTCTCTACTAATAATCCTACAAATCATAACCTACTTCCCCTCATTCTCAGCTACCTCAACATAAACCAACCCAACCAGAGGCTAAAGCAAATATGGATAATCCAGGTAAAGAAAAATCGCCTCTCATGGTATAGAAATTTGCCTGGTCACTAACCTCTATCTAAGGGCTTGGTGATCCTATCCACATCCTGTTAACCAGTGTCAGCAAATAAAGGGTGCTTATGAATTGGTGCAAAAAAATTAAAGGGCTATTGTTAACATTATTGTGTTTTCTGGCTTTGCTTGAAGAAAACAAGTATAAAGACAAGTATGGCACAGCAAGGAGGCTGCACAGAAAGACAATGCTCCCCCCCCCCCCCGTAGCCTTCCTGTGCCTTAACTCCTTCAGCATCATCAGACCAGTGACTAACTCCCTAGCTGTTAATACATGACAAATATAAATATTATCGGCCACAAACTGTTCTCAGTTACATGGGGACAACTCCCATCAAAGCCACTGACAGTGGTACCCTTGTAACTTGGAATAGGAGTCGTCCCTAGTTATTAAAAATCAATTAATTAGCTCTGCACTGATAATGCTTAGATTATTACAACTGGACAATTTTTTTTTAAATCAAATTTAATTTTCACCAGTGACACTGTTAATTTTTTTAATTCCACTTGGCTTGGAACATTAAATTAATCACTTTCACTTTTTAGTTTCAAAACATCAGAGGATAGTTTAGATCTTTTTAATAAATATGTTTTCATTTATTTATCTTCATTTCATACTGTTTTGTTAACTTGATGTTGAATCACTAGCAAGGTTTTCAGTGTTTCATAGAGAAGAAAAGAACATTCTGTGTCACTGGAATGCATGTGATACCTGATTTCTGCTATGTTGTTATCTCGCTCTAGTTTTTTGAGTCTGAGAAAGTGACTAAGATCCATCTGTGTGATCTCTAGCTCCTTGTATTATGTAAAAATGACTTCCAGTGATCATAAAATCATAGACGATAGGGCTAGAAAAGGCCTCTTGGGTCATGTAGTGTGACTTTCTGAATTGTGCAGGATATTTAATTGCACATTCCCACTCTGTCTAATGTAATCTGGCTTGAGTACCTTCAGCAACAATATCTCAATAGCCAGTGAGACAGTCAGCTATCTCCATTTACACCCTAGTCTATTCTAATGCATACACTGTGATAAGCAAATTTTCCTATTGATTAGTGTGAACATTATCATATTTTACTTTTAGCTTATTACTTTTTGTTAAACGTCTGATGCAAATTTTCCTTCCAAAAATTATTTCCTTGATGTGCCTTTTAGACTGTGCTAGAGTATTCTTTAAACAAACAAACATACATTGACTTCAGGGGTTAATAGATTCCTTGTAGAATAATCTTTCTCCTGCAGACCTTTTCAGGTGTTTAGGTTCTGGTGTTGTCCAGCCAAATGGTTCCTGATTATGGAATTTCTTTTTCCTGTCTTTCCTTAAAAAAGTCTAGGAAAGTCCTTCAAAGGAAGCCTTTACTGTCCATGTGTCTTAGCTTTCTGATTCACTGCTTCTTTCCCTAAAATGAACCTAAAGAAGGCTGTGTTTCTGGATTAAAAACAAAACATACAGTACTTGGCTACTGACTAAGTTATTATATTTCTTCTAAGGTATGTATTTTATCTTCCAGAGAGGCAGATCCTCAGATGCAACTTGAAGAGTACTTGGCACAGCTGAAGGGTAGTGGTGCAAAGGTGCCCCTTATGCTCCTCTGTACTGGTTCTGTGTTGAAGGTTGCCTTACACCGCACAAACTGTCTAAATCCTCTTTTTCCATCTACACCCTGTAACAGGGTTGCGACTCCGCCCCCATCTTCTTCCTTCCCATAACCTCCCAGACACCACCTGATGTACCCTCAGTGAAAGTTTATTTAAATTTCTCTCCATCATTATCACCACAGTCTCCCAAGCTCTCCCCTGTTTACAATATTTGCTGAGCTTTAAGCCTTCTCAGTGGGGGAACAGAGGTCTTCCTACTCTGAGGCCTCTGACAAGGCTCAGCTAGCCCCCTTATTAGTAGAGACAGGCCCAGAGCTGAACCCCAGGTAAATAACCAAAACAACCCTTGTACATTTGGAGCATGTTCAGCTTGTATGATTAGGCACTCAAAGAGTCAGGTAGTAACAGTTCAGATTGCATTTATTTCCTTCCTTCCTTCCTGTATCAGCCCTCGGCTAATGGGTTAGTTTTTACCCCACCCAGCCCACCAGCCTGATAAGATAATTACCCCCAATCAGCTTCTCCTGGGGCCCTAATCAGCATTGAAGTGATCAGAGTGCAGGCTCACTGACTCACTCCTGGCACTCTGTCACACAGCCCTACCCCAGCAGTTGGGAGGGGGTGGGGTCGGTTCAACGCCACTTTCTACTGGCAGAGTGGCACAAAGCATCTGAAGTCTGGCCCAAAATATCAAAGTCAAAAAAGATATATTGGACTATTCTGACCATGAAAATGTTAAATATATCAACCCCCCTGCCCTGTATCTAAGGGTGTATGATACTGTAGTGTTTGAAAACTCATATGTGGTCATGAGATGCTATGTTCTTATGTTTGCACCAAAAGACATTCTATCAAGATAACAATTACTGCTAGTTGAGACTCCTGTGTCCTTTTTGATCATTGTTATGGAATATCCATATTCCACTGAGTAATACCTATGTAGCTAAGGTAGTAGAAAAATGTATAATATATTATTTTAAAAATAGGTATATAATTGTTAAATTAAAGACTTAAATTAAATTAAAACAAAGGTATGAGTTAGTTTTGTACATGCAATCTGAACTTTGTCACTACCTGGCTGTTCGAGTGCCTAATCATGCAATCTGAACATTCTCCAAATGTAGGAGGGTAGTTTTGGTTATTTACTTATTGGTATATGGAATAACTATTTAGTTTTGTGAGGTATTCTTCCATCATCTCTTTGGTAACAACCCTGTGTTCTTGAGCCTCACCCACAGTCCTTTGCATTATGTCCCCTTTACCTTTAGCCTTTTTGTTGAAAACCGAGTAACAGTAGGTAGTATCTATACTATTTTAGTGATTTTTATTGTTTATTCTTCTTTCTTACTAAATAGAACTCCTGATTCTTTCCTTACTTATCTTTTTCTCTGGATTTATTTGGAGGAATCTTATTTTGTTTTAACTCCTTTAAGATAACATAATTGCCTAGGCTTGTTTGTCCTGGTTACTTTATCACTTGTATGCTATGATTTATTTACTTCTTTCAAGATCACCTTTTTTCATTTCCTGTATAATTCTGTTTTCTGTTTCAGTTCCTTGCTAACTTTTGTTACCCATATTTTTCCTTGGGAGCTCATTATGCTTTGGGCTCTTAGTATTGTGTCCTTTTGAAATGCCTGTCAGTCTTCTTGCAGCTAGTACTTTTGCCCATTTACCCTCCTTTTATTTTCCTTATGTTAATGTTTGTCTTACAAAATGGTAGTGTCTTAGTATGACAACCCACTACTTAACCTTTCTCCCTATCCTAAATTCAGTTAACTTAAACTGTATCAGCAAACTGGAGTCTTTTTCCAATCCCATCAGAACTCAAAAGCAGGATATTTGTGACCTAGTTATTACAGACTTCTGGTTTCTACAGATTAAGGCCCCAATCCTGCAGACATTTACGCCTGTGCTTTAACTTTACATATGTGCATAGTACCATTGAAGTCAATATGATATTCATGTGCACAGTTAAGCGTGTGTGTAAGTGTTTTTGCAGCACTCAGCCTAACTCTTGCAGTTTTCACATACATCAGAAGGAACAAGTGGCCACAAGTTAAGGTGTAGACTTTATTAATTCACCAGCCAATGATTGATTAATTTCACTTCAAGTACAACATTCCCAAATATCCCATGACTTCTAGTTCCACTTCCTTGTGAGTTAATATCAAATCCAGGATCAGATCACCGCTGGTACTGTCTTTTCCCTTTCATGTTATAGAAAAGTACAGTGTTGTTAAATTTTGACGGCCTGGGCTGTGGAGTTCTGGCTGGTTTCAAGCACTGTGAGGCAGGAATTTAAACCAATCACTGTATTTCCAAATGCTGTTCCTATAGAAAATGTAAAATAATAATTATAAATAAATAATACTTAGCTTTTATCTAGCATTTATCATCAGTGAATCTCAAATTGTTTTACAAAGGGGGTAAATATCATTATCCCCATTCACAGATGTGAAAGCTAAAGCAGAGAAAAGGTCACCCAGGTCAGTGGCTCAAGTCCAGGTCTCCTGAATCGAAGTCCAGTGTCTTATCCACTGGGTAACACTGCTTCCCCTAGAAACAGATCATTAAGAATTGAAACAAAAAATTAAGTTCTAGGATATTCGGAGTTTAATAGTAATGAACCATACAGGGCACCTATTTTGAGCCCAATCTTAGAGCTTGTTTTCACTACTGGGGAAATCGACGCTGCTGCAATCGATGCAGCGGGTGTCAATTTAGCGGGTCTAGTGAAGGCCCGCTAAATCGATGGCAGAGTACTCTCCAGTTGACCCCCATATTCCAACTCCCCGAGAAGAGTAAGGGAAGTTGACCGGAGAATGTCCCCCATCAACACAGCGCAATGAAGACAGTAGGGTAAGTCAACCTAAGTTACACTACTCCAGCTATGTGAATAACGTAGTTGGAGTTGATGTAGCTTAGTCATCTTACCACAGTGTCTTACTATATCTTCTTGATGGGAGACGCTCTCCGGTCGACTTCCCTTACTCTTCTTGGGGAGCTGGAGTACCTGGGTCGACTGGAGAGCGCTCTGACGTTGATTTAACAGGTCTTCGCTAGACCCACTAAATCGGCACCCACTGCATCGATTGCAGCAACTTCGATGTCCCCAGTAGTGAAGACCAGCCCACACATGCATTAGAATGTCACCAGCAAAACACACTGAGATTAGTGGGTTGTGTGGGTGAAATCCTAAAGCTTGTATTGGGCAGATGTTAGCCTCCTGAGTGTGTGTGAATAAGTGCTCGTGTTTACACCTGCCAAGAGTAGCTAAAGGTGGGGGGGACCCCTTTGGTAAATTAACATCCCAGAATTTCCAACCTCACTGACATCAGCATGTTCCATGAGCACTATTTTACAAAATCTCTTTATGACTGGGCCTTCAGTATCTGCAGTTGCTGGAAAAGCATCTATTGAACTGTCTGCTAGTGTAAATGGGCAAAACTCCACTGAAGTCTGGGGACAACTTTGTTCCATACTATGCCAGGGGCTGACTCCAGTATTGGGGAGCTGCAAAGATGGCATAAATCTGCCTTTGAACCCCAGCTCAGAGAATTCAAGCTCATAATTTCATTGCACCACCCATTAGCCAAAACTTGCTAATGATGTTGGCAGAGCTAATAGCTCGCCGTGTGTTCATATTTACTACTGGTGAATAAATGACATGTAGAAGCAGGAAATGAGGTTAGATTTCAAAATTGACTTTTGCTAGATAAGGCTTCTGCGCTGTAAGAATCTGATTTTGTTTCTGTGATTAATCCAATTTTATGCAGAGCTTTGCAAATTTAGGGTATGTCTAAACTGCAGAAAAGAGATGTGCTCTTAACATGGGTTAGCTACCTGTATTAGCTGACTTCAGTTAAAATAGCAGTTAAGACTCAGCAACTTGGTGTTTAACTTGCTAGCAGCTTGAATTAAAGTCTATAGGGAAGCTTAGGGTTGAACTTGAGAATCCTTTTTGTATAATAGACCCTTCTAAATAAATGCATGGCAGGGTTTGTTTGCCTTTGAAAAGTGTGTAGGTATTATAGCTCCTTTTCATATTGCTGGTTAATAAACTTTACCTATTATTAGTGACCTGTAATAATGATTACAGCTCTTGTGGAGGCCAAAGTTATACACATAAACACTCACACGCATCTGTGGCTCATGCAGCAGCCATTTTTCATGCAGAAATGTGAATTTTTGCACATGCAGTAGGTGTAGCACTTTTTTTGGAGGTGCAACACAGGCACCCGTGTTTGAAAAGTTGGCCCCCAAAGCCCCATTGATTTCAGTAGGATTTTGTGTTATAACATCAAGACAGTTTCCTAGGATGCAATGCAGAGTGTTGTTAATGTTCATTAATGGCTAAATCCTGTAGTCTGTATGTTGAATGTGTGGAAGTTTCGGTAACAAAAGACTGTTAAATAAGGGATAGGATTTTGCTCTAACAGAATACGTTTGATGAATGAGAAGCAGTTATCCTGCTATACACAATATCACATCAAAGCATATTACAGAAAATCTGGCTCAAGCTCAACAGGTTCTGCAATGTACCATTTACTGCACGGTACTCTGACAGCGTATATAATAGTGTAACATCTCAGAAGGCTCCTTGACAGATTGCAAGGGTTTCAGAAGACAAATAGCAATAGGACTATTGACATTTTTACTGATTTAATTCAATCCCTCAAATAAAATGTTGAGTTAATGTTTTAGTGATAAGCAGGGCTCTTAGGTGCCCAAAGTTTTCAGGTGAGTCCTGGAAATTTTGGCCATGAGCCTTAAATTTAATATTTAATAGTATGGGAAAATATCACACTGTTTACTGGCCTCATTACCATTTATTCCTCTTAGTTTGACATAGAGACATTTATTTTGGGATGATGGTGAAAGCTCTGAGAATGACCAAAACATAGGAAATATTTTGAGAGAAGCAGGCAAATATGTTGCATGCCCTGCTGCTCTTTATAAGCCTGCATCTCTGCTTAAACTCAGGTGAGATTTCAGTTCTCATTGGGCAGTGCAGTTTTACGAACTCTGACACCAGCTATTGACATTTGCTGTGATGAGCCATCTCTTATTAGTACTTTCAACTCTTGGGGGATTTAATTAAGAGATTTACTTACCAGGCACATTCAAACTCCAAATATTTCTCTACAGAAGGACACACAACCAGCAGGACTTCCCATCACAGGGCATTAACTGATGTGATGCTATCGTTTTCAATATGTGTAACTTCTTGCCTTCAACCCCCATGCTGAGTTCTTGTGTTCCTTTTTTCCCCAGGGTCATGTCCTACACAGAATCCCCACTGTGACTTTGCTCTTCTGGGTCAACAGCAACATGAGATGACAATTTTCGCCCTTTATTATTACTTGTCTAAACTTGGAGAAAAATAAGATTCCTATCTATTACATCTTCAGGTTTCAACTTACAGGAGGCAGGGTGGAATATAAAGACTGACCTGCTTCAAGTCTTTAGACCTCCTGTGCCTTTAAGAGAGGGGTAGCAAGGATGGTATCTGAACTGACTCTATAGCTTTCACAGATTGTAGCTGTTTTCTTCCAAATAGTAAACATGTGATCTGAAGAGTGGCTGGCAAAGGCTTCTTATATTTCTTCTAATGGCAGCACTGGAAATATTTCTTGCATATATAAGCATCCATGTAAACAACTGTTGTTTCCTGCAACTATTGTAAGTTTCAGTAAAACTTATTAAGTACTGTTTCTCTTTCTTTTTTTTTAAAAAAGAAAAAGCCTGCATTTTCTTCTATTTCCCAAGAGGCTTTTTATCGGTTTAAATCAACTAGGGATTTTTCACATATTGACATAAGCATTCATTTGCTAATTTGCTGGACATTAAACTGCACGGAGCCTCCCCCAGCGTTCTTGAATGAGACTGAAATACTTGGGTACTTAGTGCTGCTCAGACGCCGCATCATTCCAAGTACACATATGGTTTTTCCTCCTCTATCTCCTAGATAAAAGTCACTGTTTGATCGCCTTAAGGAAAAGAATGAGTTAAATGGACCAATATTCTAGCCTTGGCTCTAAAACTGGGCCTTTTCAGAAACTCCTCAGCACCTGCAGCAGCGAGGTCATTTGCACATACATAAATAAATAAATTAACAATGAATAAATAATTTAATCCCACCACACAATGCCACCTTGCAGATTTGATCCTTTGCTCCCAGTGAATTTGTCCATTCCTAATTCTTTTTGATAAAGTCCTCAGATACTTGCTGACTGTCAGGCTAATTTTCTTATTGTTTTCGCTTGATTAGTTCTGTATGACCTAAGGTCGCCCCTAAAATCCACATCTCTCGTGAAGACTCCGAAAGGCCTTCTTTTTTCAAAGGGATGGAAAGTGCCTGCCATTTCTCCGGACAAAAGCCTGGAAGGTTTTCAGTTATTAGCCTCCTGAAGCAGCCCTTTCGCTCACCCAAGCGCAAAAAAAACTCATTAGGGGGCACCTTTCTTTCTGGCCTCTTTATCTAATGCATGTAGAGTTTACGTATGTCAAGATTTTCAGGTCTTGGATGGATTTGGACTGTCTCCCCTTTAACCCTGCTGGTGTAGCTGTGCCCACCATGTAGGTTGCCTATATCTCTGTGTTCTAAACTGTCTTGAGAACCTTGATGTTTTTAAAATCTATTTTACAGTCTGCTATGTGGTATATGACACACATTTCGAGAAATGCACTCGGTGAAGGTGACACTGCACAGTTAGAAAGTCAGGACGGGTTGCCAGTCACTGGTGGAGGTTCTGTCTCGACTCTCAGCATTTTTCACTTTGGGATTTATTTTTCTGAAAGCTTTTTGTATCTAAGTTTTAGTCACGCAACTCCTGTTAAAGCCAAGGGGATTTGCATGGCTAAAATCCTGCACCTCACTTTGAAAATGCACCTAGTCTGGGTTAGATTGTGCCCTGCCCCATTGATCCCAGCACAGGGGCCAAGCCCACATACAGTCCTCGTGCTTGGCTAAGAGCAGTGGCTGTGTGAGGCCACAACACATCATGGAGCTCCCACTGGGGAAAGTATAAAGCACAAGTAAGTATAAAGTATAAAGTACCCCTTCCAGGTACACTGCGTGCGGACTTTGTCCTTGTGTATGCCCTGCAGGGGTAGCAGGCACTCTCCCGGGCTTATGCGTGGTGTAAATCAGGCTGGCATTTGGCCAACTGTATTATCCATGAAAACCATACAATGAAATATACAGCAATGCAATGCTTATATTTACCCCTTTAAGAACAACATAGCATGAAGCCATATAGGCAGGTAGTACTGTGAAATAGTTGTGCTGGCTCCCCCTTGTTGGACATTTTCCTGGATTTTGACACATTGACAAGGGGCAGGCAGGCCACTAGGATTAATTTTCTTGTAAGACACCAGTGGATGATAGGGCAAGAGGCAGGCTAAATGAACAGTCTTCTCTTTCAGCAGAGGGTTGCCTAGTCTCTTTGACGAGAAATCTGTAACAAATTCTATGTGTGAGCCTAACGAAGACAAAGATGGGCAGAAACAGAAAGAAAATATCCCTAACCAGAAAGTGAAATACACCTGTGGAAGAACTCCAAGGCAGGTACAGACAACACACACCCAACCCATTATTGTAACCCTACTTTTTTTTTTCTTTTCTTTTCTGAAGAGCACCCTATAGAATCATAGAAACGTAGGGCTGGAAGGGCCTTCAAGAAGTCAATAATTAACTGATGCTTATCCTGATCTGACCCCTTCTTGATCAAAATTCTGCAAGAAGCCTATGAACTGTATTCTGGATGGTAGCCAAGAACCACCTGTCCTAGTTGTCCCAACTTCAGAGGCATAATCTAGCCTCCTCACTGGGTTTCATAAACCCAGTGTTTTGTCCTTAGGTCCGCCCTAGTTTCACTGCAGATTGGGCAGTGTGGGCAAGTTTCTTCCATCCTGTCTTTATGGTGGTGACAATAGACTCAGTTACCCACACAGGAATACATGTGGGCCTACACAGAGCTGCCATTTCAAATGGGCCAAAATGTGCTCGAGATGCAGAGGTATAAATCCTGGAGTAATTTCACTGGAATCAGTGTTGTACACCTGGATTTATAGCCATGCAAATGAGAGCAAAATGTAGGCCCCATCTTATTTGCCTGTAAAATGCCATACACAGCTATGGTACTATATAAATAATAATAAGAGCAGACATTCTACAGAACCTCCTCTGCACATTGAAATGGTGTTGTGGGGTAGGGGGAAAAGTCAGAGGTTGTGGTCCACATTTTACCACAGACTCACTGATCAAGACACAGCCACTGTGCATCCTGCTAACCCCTGATCCTATAAACACTTATGAATATTCTCATGAATAAAATTAAGCAACTCATGTGCATAAAGTTAAATATTTGTGTAAGACAGTAGTTTTCAACCTGTGGTTCACGAACCTCTGGGCGTCTTCAGACTATGTCTAAGATTTCCAAAGGGGTCCGTATGTCCATTTGAAATGTTTTAATGGTCCGCAAATGAAAAAAGGTTGAAAACCACTGGGATAAATGTTTGCAAGATCAGGGCCATAGTTTGTAATACTGTTGCTCCTGGCACAAGTCATCTGTATGGGAACTCATGGCCAGCCAGAATACAGAGAAAAATAATACAAATTGAAGTTGAGGGGACTAGTCCATAAATAAAATGAAGGAAATAAATTCTCATGTAAATGTTTGCTGGACTGAGCCCTGTGTCACTTTAATTTGATAGAATGAATGAGGAAGTAAGAGAGAAAATAATTAGTGCTGGAAAGCTGTAGACATAATTGACCTAGAACTCTCCAAGAGATATCATAAAGTTATTACACATGAAAATTAGATACAAAACTGGAGATATGGGACAATTACTAAAGTAACAAGTGTATAGGGGTATAGAATGCACAGTCCCACTTAAACCAGGATTTCCCACTCAATAGCAGGCTGCTCTAGCTGTTAAGCAGTTGGAGTGGGTATTTGTGTAGTTGTTAAGATATTTCCCAGTTGAATAGCTGTAAAATTCATGTAACTCTTAATTGTACTTGGGTTTCCATGCTCAGTGGAAAAGTCCGGAGACTGCATCCTGTCTAATAACATAATTCCTATGAATTCTGGAGGGAATAGCGAAATCATGCTGTTGTGAGACGGTAGTCACCAATTACTAGAGAACTCCTTGTTTGAAAGAAAAACTCAAGGAGACATTTGTATTAGGATAATTACAAATAAAGTCTCTCTGTTTATAAACCTTCACACCTATCTCCTTTTCCCCCCAAGCTGTTCAAGATTATTAAAAGCTTGCTAAATAAACGCTACCAAGCAATAGAGAAAGAGTTTGAAGATTTAGATGAAATGAACTCCCGGCGCCTCACTCAGGAGACTATGTACCTTCTCTTGAAGCGGTAAGAAGACTGGCTACTGAGGCTTCTGGGAAGACTTGGGGCTAGATCCTTGGCTGATGGTGACTTCCATGGAATTACACTCCTTTCCACCAGCTGAAGACCTGGGGTGCTGGAACAATGTGTACAGTGGGAGTGCTGAGAGCCATTGAACCAAACTGTAAACCCTGTATATAATGGAAACTACTTCAAAGCAGGGGGTGCTGCCGCATCCTCTGCACCCCTAGTTCCAGCACCTATGCCAAGAGGGTTTTTTCCAGCAAGTAATAACAATCTTGCATCATTTTACCATTCTGCTATCGCTTAGTGTAGAGCTGAAGTCCTTCCTCAGCAAAACTCCCAATGGCGTCAATGACCGCACTGGAAGTTTGCTGAGTAAGCACTTTGAGATTTGGCCAGTACACAGAATAATTTTCTGCTTTTCCTCTTACTAGTTATTATACTATTGTTGTAGTGTCATTACATTTGTCTCTTTCAATGTTTTGATTCAAGGTTTGACATCCAACCTGAAATAACTCGAGGTGAAATCCGCAGGCTGTGGGAAACTTTAATTACAAATCAGGACAATACCCTTGACTTCATGGAGTTCGTGAGACACTTTGGATACTCCCCCAGCTCTTTGTGTTTCCCCAATGCCAAGATTAGTCCACCCAGAAAAGGGGACAATAACTTCAGGCTGTGTTCTAAAAAGCTCAGCTGTGATTCTGACATACTGGTGGACAGGGTGCGAGCAAAAGTAAGCTATTCCAAGAAGTAATGCCAGCTGAGACTAAATTCCAGCAGTGTGTGTGTGTAATTACTTTATTCTTAAAATATAAAGAAAATTGGTAAATTGTGACTTAAATTCCAAAGTAGGCATCTAGTGCATGATCAGAATTCTGCAAACTTTTTTCTTTGAAATGCATGATGTTGAGTTTTATGTGTACTGAGAAAAATTTATAAAATGAACACTACCCAACAACCAAACATAATTATGATGTGTTTAAAGGAAAGCACAGCCCAGAACCCTTTTTTCCTAATAAAAAGAAACAAAATATTTGTGTGGGACAGGTTGCAAATGGATTGTGTTTGTGTGCACAGTATCTATTTGTGATGGGAAGTCAGGTTTCAGGTCCCTGCGTGGAAATGCAGAGATGCTGTGCTGGCTTATTCTGGCAGCCAGACCAGATAGGTTTCATTACCTTTAACTTAGGAAAACACAAGGTGGACAATTTTCAAGGCAAGAGGAGAGCCAAAGGTGAGTCAAGAGGTCTTGCGAAGTCAAACTCTAGAAACAGCCGACTCAGGAGGAAGCTTGGGCTATAGTCTGTTTGTGTGTATTTAAATTAAGAATAAAGAAAATCCAGGAATGGTGGGGTAAAGCTGGGATTGAGTATTGGATACTACTCTAGGGGGTATGTGTTGGGACTGGGGTGAAGACTGCCCATTCACACTATTTCTTAGAGCAGGGGTGGCCAACCTGTGGCTCTGGAGCCTCATGTGGCTCTTCAGAAGTTAATATGCGGCTCCTTGTATAGGTACCAACTCCGGGGCTGGAGCTACAGGCGCCAACTTTCCAATGTGTCGGGGGTGCTCACTGCTCAACCCCTGGCTCTGCCACAGGCCCTGCCCCCACTCCACCCCTTCCCACCCCCTCCCCTGAGCCTGCCATGCCCTCTCTCCTCCCCCTCTCCCCCAGAGCCTCCTGCACACCATGAAACAGCTGATCAGGAGGTGTGGGGAGGGAGGAGGAGGTGCTGATCGGCGGGGCTGTGGGTGGGCGGGAGGCGCTGGGAGTGGGGTGGGGGCAGCTGATGTATTACTGTGGCTCTTTAGCAATGTACATTGGTAAATTCTGGCTCCTTCTCAGGCTCAGGTTGGCCACCCCTGTTTTAGTGCCAGAGCACTGTGGGACCAAAGGCCCAAGTTATGTGATCTTTCTTGCTAAGGAGAAGAGCTGGAAATTGTACAAGTGCTATCCAGAGTAAATCAGCAATATGATTGGGATGGTTGAGGCCACAAAGGTTCCATATCATTTCCTCCACACACTGAAATGTGGAATTTGCATTCAAATGTATTTTTTTTAACTTTGCATTCATGGTGGGTGTGGTAAATGCCGGAGTGGTGAGATGGCCAGACTCTGCATCATCTTTCATAAACCACAGACAGGGTGTTGATGAGCCTGTTACCACCGCCTTCCTTGAATTCCCTCTCCATATTGTGAAACAATGGTATATGCTTAATAGGGGGTTGGAGCTGACTGGGATCATGTTACAGCCTGGCACCTGTAGGCACTGAGCTGTCATATAGGTGAGGATGGGGGAGTACCCTCCTTTTTTTGCCTTTCCTCTTTCCCCTGCAGATCCATGGGTTTGCCCTCGCCCTCCACCACTAAATTCAAAAAGAATGTGTTGTCCTGACAATTGTTATTCCATCTAGGCAACTCATGTCTCTCCAGCCAGAGGGCCTATCAGTTGGAAACTCTGTGGTGCTGAAGCTCAGTTTCCAAAGCTCCCTGCTTTTTTTATTCCCACTGAAAGGATGATTTGGTTAAGAAATTGACCAGGAGCATTTCACGCCTCAAATGGCTGGATGACAGCTCTGTCGTTTTTGTCCTCTCTCTATATATATCTCTCAAATTAAATTTAACTTTTAAAAAACTTTACATTCATGTTTTTTTCCCAAGGGGAGGACAAAAACACAGGTGTAACTAAGAGCAGAATTTGGCTTTCACCCATCAGGTTCAGAAGAAGATCTCACTTTTAAATATTAGATTTGTAGATTTGCTAACAATAGAAATGTAACTGGAACAGATTTTATTCTCATTCATGCCACTGACCGACATTGCAGATGTCTCGTTGGCGGGTGATAACATAGTCAATCAGGTGCCATTGTTTGTACCCTGGGTGCATCCATGTCATTTTATATTTATCATTTTGCCTAAAGATGATGTTAGTGATGAGCAGACTGTGTTCTGCACATTTACCCAAGAGCAGGAGTGTGTTGCTGTTCATCTTTCCCACTCCATGTTGTCCTATCACACCTCTCCAGTCACTGCTGCTGATAATGATGAGATTTGATAACATGTTAATGGGATGAGAGTTGTGAGAAAACCTGTGCAGGAAATCTTTAAGTGAGAAAGCCGTTGCACAGGGGCAGTCTCACTCTCTCGGCGGTGGAAGCCAGATTCCAACAGTACAAAGAATCTTTATGGCTGGGGACTTCCTTAGCTGCAGTGGGGGACTGGGACACCTTCCGTGGCTTGTCATGCTCTTTGTGCCCCACAGCACGTTGCTGAACCGCCTGCATGGCCGTTGAATCACAAATTGATTTCCTCAGCCCAGTCCACCGGAACAATCTTCGCATGCTAGAGAAAGGCAGTTTCCCTATCTCACCAAGGGCAAAAGACCTATCGGCTACCCTCACTGGTAAATCTAAAATAACCTTACAGAGGTTAATGCAGTTATTCTGGATGTACAGAGTTGTCACTAAAAGCAGAAAATCTGTCCTATTGACTCTATACCTCCAGAATCTGTCACATCCCATTTCCTTAGGAAAAAAATAAGCCTCTAGATGCATGAGGATTAGAGCAGGGATGCTGCATTCTGGTTACTGCATGAGGAGTATATACTGCAGTGTTAGAGGATTGGGTGTACATCCTAAACACTACAGGATTTTATGTGGTTTGTTTCTTGTAGGTGGAGTATTTGTGGGATGATCTCAAGAAAGAGTTTGAAGAGCTAGACCCCTACCATACAGGCTTTGTAAGCAAGGAGGAATTTAAAGATATTTTAACTGAGCTCTGTGCGCATCTTAATGAATATGAATGTGAAATGCTGGGACAGAAATTTGAAAGCAATGGCGATGGATGGTAAGTTAAACTTGGAAAAAGAGTTAGAAGTAAGTAAGTAAGTAAACGTTTATATGATATCTAAATGGAAGTCTATAACACTGAACAAACAATAGTGAGTGTTAGATACTGTAAGTGGCACAACAGGTTAATGCACTTTTTTTAAGACAGGAATTCAAATTCTTGCTTAGGTCATTTGATTTTCCTGTTCTAGTCTCAGCTGGACATTTTGTCCAAATCACAAAAATTAAGACACACAGTGTCACTGAATTTGCAAGTTTCTGCTCAAAAGACAATCAGGTCTGGAATAGAATGGGTTTAGCAAGTCTTTCAAGGTTTCAACTGCATTGGAAGAGTTATGTTAGTGCAGGTGATGTGAAAATTTACTATCTGTACAGTGGCTGAGCTCTCAACAAAGCATTAGTGCATTGCTTTTATGAGCAGCAAAATGCATCCAAACCATTCACAATGAAATTTTAAAAACTAACAAATAATTTTCCTTTGGAACTAAAGTTGTTGTGACCCATCTGTCACATGGCAGCCTTACCTTTCGAATGCATCCCTCTGAATGAGAAAGATAATGAGCCTCCAAATCAAGGCCTACAGTAGTCTTAAAATTAGAGCTAATATGAGCCTTGACTTTAATAAAATAAGCCTGAGAATCTGAATTTCTGACCCATATTTCCCCTCTTCCAAGTACAAAATAAACTTCTGCCTTTGTATTGGTACAAAAATTTAGATTCCCTGTAGGGTGACCAGATAGCAAGTGTGAAAAATCGGGATGGGGGTAGGGGGTAATAGGAGCCTATATAAGAAAAAAGCCCCAAATATCAGGACTGTCCCTATAAAATCAGGACATCTGGTCACCCTAATTCCCTGTGTGCAAAGAATCCCTGTTCCTCTCAGTGACGTTTCAGGGTCAACATTCCATAACAGTGACATGGGAAGTTCATAGTTTTTTAAAGCCTAGACTACACTAGAAAAGGTCTAGCCCTTAGGGCATAACTATACTGGCAAACCCATCTACTGTAGATTAAGTTTATGCTGGCAAAAAAAGTGCTTTTGCTGGTATAGTTTATACCAGCTCCCTGAGGAAAGTGAGCTATCCCTGCAAAAGCACTTTTATGCTGGTATAAGCACATCTACAGTAGGGCTTTTGCCGATATAGTAATGTTGTAAAAAATTAACACATCTCTAACCAGCATTGCTATACTGGGAAAAGATTTTAATGTAGATTTGGCCTAGTATTATTTCAAACTTTGACTGCAGACTCAGCAACACACATTGGTTTACATTCACTGTTCCCTCTGAGCTGTGCGTGTGTGCATGTGCACACAGATCCTAAGCCCTGCGCACACGGCGAAACACGTGTACACAAAAAATGAAATACAACATCGGAGCCAGGCTGAAATATCATTTACGGGCGACTTTTGACATTGCTCACCCGCCATCTATCAACACAGCCAGATTCTACTAGCTGGCAAGGTGGGGAAAGGGAAAGGAGGGCAATGAATCGTTCGTACCCCTCCCCACCAGCATTTTGAATGTGGAACATTGATCACATTGGGACGGTCGGGACCCACATATCAACTTGTAGTCTGTTCATTTTGGCTGTGTACAAACTCAAGTACATGCGAATAAGTCAAAATGCCTGGCCATAGTTGCTAAGGAACTGCAAAGATTTCCCAGAAATGAACAAAGGTAAGTGTTGTTTTTGTGACTGAGATCTTTCAGAGGCATTGGACTTCATACATTTACTTATAATGTTTTCCCGCGTTTTTTGGCCACGTTTTTTTGCTATGCACAAACTTCCGGTATTCTGATCTGAATGATCTCCCGCTTGCCCTTTTGTCGAGTCACGCTGTTAAGCGCATTGAAATAGTAGCCATGTAATAAAAGTATTAATTTTAAATAAACCAGTCTGGTAAAAAATCAGTCCCCAAATGTCACTGTCTAGAGGTCTAAAGCGTAAAAGAACAGCGACTTCATTTAAATCTGGATGGCTGGATGAGACTATAGAGACGGTTACACGAAAGTCACATAGTGTAATGCTTGTTAAACTTCGTGAAATATTCACATATGATGAGGACAATGGAGTGGTTTGTGTATATTGTCAAGATGCCAGAGCTTCTGGAGAATTTTCAACAGGAAGAATGTGGAACAATGTATGGAAGTTGGATTTATTAAAGCATCATTTGTCAAGTAAGTCTCATATAGATGGTGTAAGAAGACTTAGAAACAAAAACCCTTCCTTACGGAGCGGATTGCTTAGCATGATTCTTGAAAGTTCAGCTGAAAAGCAGAGGAGGCAAATTAATCTTGAACGCAAGCGCTCAAACCCAGAAGAAATCAAGGTATGTTGTTGGCTATTAAAATGAACAGCTCAGTGCTTTCTGTTCAGGATATTAATGACCATATGGAAAAGTATGTGCGCGTACCAGCGAGCTGGAGAAGTAAAAATTATGCTTTTGAATTTCTTGAAATTATCAACTGCATTGTCCAAAATGACCTCATGCATGAAATAGCATCGGCAATGTTTCATACTCTAGCTGTTGATGAAAGCACTGATATATCCATTAACAGATACTTGATACTCTACTTTAAATATAGATCCATAAATTCTGCAGACTATAAAACTTCATTTGGTTGACTGTTACAATTGCAAGAATGTGATGTTGTTTCAATAGTGTCTGCAATCAAAGAGTTTTATAAAAAACACCAACTTGATCTAATGAAAATGGTGATGTTCACATCTGATGTTGGGCAAACTCAATGGCCTGAGGCTCAGCTGAAAAATGATATTCCACACTTAGTCCAGCAACATTGCGTTGCACACTGGGAAGACTTTGGGATTTCTGATGCATGGAAAGAGGTCAAGCTGATAAGAGACATCAAAACCTTAATGAGAACTGTCTACACGGTGTTCTGTCAGTCATCCAGGAGAAAATGCAAATTTCAGGAAATAGTGGATGTTTCTGAATGTGAGTCAGTGGCTTTCAGGCCACTCAATGAAGTGTGCTGGTTATCTAGGCACTTTGCACTTCGAGCAGTTATTTGCAACTATAATCCTCTTCTGGAATATTTTGAGCAAAACAAAGATACTGATCCAGTTTCTAAATACTGCCACAAAAAGCTGAATACCAAGGAATATCAAATAACATTAGAAGTTTTGAATGATGTTTTGTCAGAGCTGGCCTCACTATCCATGCTGCTCCAGAAATGGGGCCTTACACCTCTGGAAGCATTTCACCTTGCCCGAGGTAAACTGAACAAGAGCAGAAGACAGTACCTTATAGATTCAGTCTTATGGAGTGACAAAGTTAAGGCTCTCCTAGATATGAGCTCTCAAGAAAATAATGAAATTAGTACCAGTTCCATAATAATTTTCATAAACATCTTGTGTGCACATTTGGCAGACAGGTTTCCAGAGGATGAAGTCCAGGAGTGGTCTGCTTTTGATTGTGCAGCAATAGTTAAGTGTGACTTCAATTTTGGAATTCATCAGGTCAACATCTCTGTGTTCAAAATACAAAGACTTTCTTGCTGAAGAGATTGTTATAGTCAGTCAGTAAAATGACTTCAAGTTTGCAGTATCTGAAAGAATCAAAAGCCAATTGGTTTTAAGTTTCCTGGATATGGTGACATTTGCTCACCAGAACGAACAGTTTCAGTATCTTGCAAAGTTGATGGATATTGGAGGAACATTCCTAGCATCCAGTGCAGACTGTGAGCGTGGCTTTAGCTTAATGAACACTCTAAAAAACAAACTATGGAATCGTTTACAAGTAGATCATTTGGACATGCTGATGTGTGTTAAGAGTTACCAGCTGGATGGAGGACTGATAGATCTGGACAGAGTTTATATTGAATAAGCAAATGAAAAAGATCGCAGAGAAAAACAGTAAGGTTAGTTTAGCAGTCTTTGACATTTCGACCAATAAGGAAATTAAAATGCATTTGTAATTACATATCTTATTCTTGGCTGCTAATTATTTATTGATATTTTTTAGGAAAATTTTAAATTTAAAACACAAACTCTTGTTTTTCTTTTTTTACTTATGATGTCTCTATCTGAAAACCCATATAAATTGACATAATGGCATACTTATTAAATTGTCTGTATTATATGTTTATCAAAATCTTTTCTGACATGTGTATAGAATGAAAGGTGAATGTGGATACCAACGGGCAGAAGCCTATGGACTGAAAATGATCATGATTAATATGTGCTTGATATATACTCGTGATTGTCTATAAAAAAGATCGTAAAGCGTAATGCTTAAAACAAACTTCTGCTTCATGAAGAATGATTAAATTTCCTTTTTCTAAGTATTTAAAAATGACATTTATAAAATAACATGGTGTAAAACTATTATCACAAATTGCAAATTAAAACTTTTTAAATGTATAAGCATTTTACTCACTTGGGCGCATTTGCCTCATGGCGCACAAATTTGAACTCTGCTTCAAAAATTTGCACAGAACAAATTTTTTGTGCACACGGCCTGTCAAAAATTAGAGGGAACATTGTTTACATTCTCCTTGTTCTTCTGGTTGTGACAATAACCAGTAATTTAATTTTCTATATATAAACATAAGCTTAGAGTCTGGAAAAAAAACAGTAAAATCTGGAAGATTACCTGATTTCCAGGGAATTAACATCAAATAATATGCATTATTTGAAGGTCTTTCATTACTTAATCACATAACATTGGGCAGTCTAACATAAATGCAATTTCATGACTGACTTCTGGGGATTTCGTGTGTGTAAAATCAGAACCTCAAGTTTCATTGTTGTTGGGTTTTGCACTGAATATAAACAATGACTTAATATAAGGTCATAAGTCAGTAAATAAATGCTATTAGCTGTGGGCTAGACAGTGACAGGCTGTATGCTTTTTAAAAAGTTAGGGGTAAAATCCTGGCTCCATTGAAGTTAATGGCAAAACTCCCACTGAGTTCAATGGAGGTAGGATTTCACTCTAGGTTTTTCCTAACCCATTTCTTTCTGTCTTTACTTCACACTCTCCTCTATTTCCTTCCCTGCACAGTACAAGAATGTCCTGGTTTCTCCATCCTCAAGGAGCAACTCTTTACTCAACATGCTTCTGCCCCTCACTTACATATCTGACCTCATCTTTTTGTGTATTGCGCGCCCCCTCATCTACGCTTCACTTCACCAATATTGCCAGCCTTATCACCCTTTCCGTCTGCTTCTCCCACAACTATCTCCATGCTTTCTTCCACATAGCCCCAAATTTATGGAATGCCCTTTTGGACCTGGTCTGCACAGCCACTGCCCTCTCCTTTTTTTACATCTCTCTTGAAAACCCACTTCTTTCATGATGCTTGCAAGAAATTTGCCAGGTAGTTAGCCTACTCCTTAATGCTATCCACATGTCCCACTTTAAAGTATTACTTGCTTCACCATGCTGTGCATTAGCTTTTGCATAATAACTGCTTAATCTTAATAATGTTGCCCCTGACATTCCTCCCCTTCCCTTCCTTATTCTCTTCTTACCCTTCATTGCATCTTGTCTGAAATTAATTTGTAAATTCTGCAGGGCAGAGATGTACTTTATCTGTATTGGATGGAGCCTCTTCACATTTTGGGTCCTGTTAAAATAAAAAATAATAATCTAAGCATATATAAATGAGTTCCTTACAGTCCAGTGTTACAAGATGGACTTTATATCGGCAGCCACAGAATTGCATGCTTACTGATGCAGAAAAGGTGGCTAGGTATCCAACTACTTGATTTGCATGGGCACATTTGGAGATTATGCATGGAAATGATCACATACACAAGATTTAAGTACACAGATTTTGAGGATGATAGAAAATTTGGAACACAGTATTCAAATGGAGAAGATGTGTTAAGATACCATGCAGGTAGTTTTGTAGAAACTTATGAACATATTTTTTCTTTAAGGGTTTCATACCTGGAGTTTCTGAAGCCCTTTGCTTTAAGTAGACAAAGATGGAAGAATGGGAATAACATGGCTGCTGCAATGCAGGCATCTCAGGGTGAGACAGACCAATCCCACATAGGAACGCAGACTGCAGAGCTGGGTGGTCTGACAACTAGACTACGAAAAAAGGTATGATGGCTGTCATGGCTAGTAGCTTTACTTTTAAATGTGAATTCTTATCCATTTTAAATTGCTTAGCTATCAAATCTAAAAGTCCAGTGATCAACTGTGCTAGAACATACTCATGATGTACTGGCTTTGTCTGCCAGCTGGTAGCCAGACACTAGAACAATCATCAAAGTTCTCTGGTCAGTGGCAGAACTTGCTATGTCTGCAGTTTGCATGTGTTTACAAATGAGGCAGATCCTTATTGTCCACGGACAGTGGCTCTATCAAATGAGATGAAGTAGGAGCTTTACTCTGGCTGAGGTAGTAGGAGCTGTACTTAACTTGTCTCGATTTGATGTTGCACTTTATATTTTACCATGGACATTGGCGGTGCCTTTGAAATATCCGAGGTAGATGAACTAGAATACTTAGTAGGCAAACACAGATTGTGCCTGGGCATACATAATACTTTACTTTTAGGCAGACCCTTGCAGTGTTTGAGGTCATGCCACTATTGTCCAAGTAGGGAGCATATTTTTTCTTGTGGTATGGTATTGAGATCCTGTATGACATCTTCCAGGAACTTCCACTTGTCAAGAATGAAATGATGATAGGAAGAATCTTTGAAAGAAAATATCACATGGATGAATTCTGGAAGGGACAGGACGAGATACATCTCCAGTAAAGGCCAACCAATAAAACATTTTTCAGGAATTGTACCTAGCCCAGGTTCAGGAGCAAAAGGGGGGGAAGTCTCCTTGGCGCTGTCCACTTCTCCCTCCCTGCCCCCACCATTGTGTTCTTACGAGAGCCAGCCACAGCTGAGCCTGGAGGCCAAGATTTTCAAACTTGGGTGCCTAAAGTTAGACTCATAAATCCATATTAGGTGCTTAGATAAATGACCTGATTTGTCAAACTGCCACTGCCTTCAGTTAGATTTTTGAAAATTGGGCCACTTATTTAGGCTTCTAACTATGGGCATACAAGCATAACTTCAGGCAGCCATTTTTGAAAATTTTTGCTTTAATGTTTATGAAGCAATTTGAGGCCCTTGGGGGAAAGAAAGCAATCAAAGTGAAACTATATTATGTGAACATTGTCAGTGTGCTGACCTGTGAATGCGCAGGTACGTACAGCAAAGCATGCTACCGCGTACCTCACAATTTGATAGTTCAGATGAAATATTAAGAGGGACATTGTGCCTCACAGCACATAATGGTTTGGTTGTTATTTCACTGTGGTAATTCAACATCCCAATTGTTTTTCTTTCTGGCTGTAGTTACGAGGGGACTGGAAGACCCTTCGAAGAGCCTTTAAGAAGCTGGATATTGACAGCAGTGGCTACCTCTCTTTGCCAGAATTCAGATCTGTCCTGAAGCTCTGTAACCTTCTGCTAGATGAGGATGAGGTTTACCACATTCTGTCTAAGTTTGATCCCAACCTGGATGGGCGAATTGATTACAAGTCCTTTTTGGAAGAAACTTGCAAAAAAGGGCAACCACGTACAGCCAAAAAATTTCCTGCAAACCCGCAATAAAATAATGTAGAATATTCTTGTGAGTAGAAGAGGAAGAATGGTGTCTGCATGCTCCCAGCTGTTTATCCTTCTAGCTAAGTCATTTGCTTCTTTTTGCAGTGTGGATCTCTGCTGTGTGTCTTTTGGCTACTCATGAGTTGCCCACTGTATTACCAGTTGTTTTGTAGGGGGATAATAAAAACTGAGAGAGCAGAGAGTGAAGCTGAGTATTAAACAAATACTGTACTCTATTTAAAACTTGATTCAAGCTGTTACTAAGGAAACTAATATTCTGAAAAGCAGAGGCAAGGATGCCGTTTAGAGAGATGCTAATTTTTAATAAAATAAAACTTTCAGTGAAGGTACCAGGTGGATTTTTGCTGTTTAGGATGAAATGACAATGAATCCCTTTGATTTCACTGGGAGTTGGATCAGGTCCTTTGTATATGTTAGCCAGAATTTGGCCCTTAATATAAACATACATTTTCATGCTTAGTTATCTTTTCTTTTTTCTTACAAATGTATTTTCTCCATAGAGTACAACAGGCAGAGGGCCCAATTCTGCAGCAGCTCTGCACATGACTTCACTGAACATTCCATGCTCAAAGCTGTTGTATGTTTAGATCCATGTTAGTTATCTGTTTATTTTTGTAGTACAAATAATTTTCATAAACATGTAAGTGCATAGTTGGTTTGGTTAAATAAATATCTGAACTCACTTAAATATGTGTCATTTGTCTACTCAGTACATAGGACCAAATTCACTGCTGATGTAATTCCACTAAAAAGACTTCTTATATATATAAATATAGTTCCATTGGTTTCAGTGAAGCTTTGCTGATTTTCATTAGCTGAGGATCTGGCCAGGCATGTCTACACAAGGTATTGCCATGAGAGAGGAGTTCTTTTTGGTTTGCTTTGAACACACTCTTCCCTTGCAGCTACTCACTTGAAATCCATTATAAATAAAAATGTTCATTATTATCCTGTGATGTGTTGGTTTTGCAGGATCTTTGCTGTCTATGTATTTTGGAAATCATAGAGGAAAAGATTAATTCCTGCTGTAGCTCCTTTTCCAAATTCTTTCCCCTGCTTGCTATCTCATAGTGTTCGTCAAATCTACCCTCAGCTATACCAGTATAACCCTATTGTGTACAATGGGCTTGTACTATCTAATTTCCCTTGGTGGGATTGCACAGCCGTAAATGAGTACAAGTGAGTTTTGGCCCTGGTGTGAGCAGGAAGAGAAACCAGCTCATTCCCCAGCAGTTGTGAGGACTCTGCAGTGCCAACAAGAGTAAGAAGCAGTTTGAAAAAATAATTTTTACAATAGAGAGCAGGTGTAGCTCTGATTACCCACCATGAGGCAGATCCTCAACTGGTGTAAATTGTCATAGCTCTATTAAAGTCAATGGAGCTATGACCATTTACACCAGCTGAGGATATTTGTTGAGTTAAGGCCCTGATTCATCACTGACCTCCCTGCATTTGTGTGAAGCACCTGCAGTATGGTGCCTGCTTTTCTGTACCTAGTGTGAATTAGAACTGCACTATAAGCTTTTATATTGGTACAGTAATGAATAATGAAGCTACTTTTCACTGAACAAGCAAAAAATACACATTTCTGTTAACAAAAAAGCATTTATTGTTAATCTAACTGCACTAATCTTAATAGAGGTGATGAAATATCATGCATGTTTAAAGATTTTGTATTGCTGTAATTTCAAAGTTAGCATTACAGGGTTTCAGAGTAGCAGCCGTGTTAGTCTGTATCCACAAAAAGAACAGGAGTACTGTTATTTGTTAATTTGTTAGTCTCTAAGGTGCCACAAGTACTCCTGTTCTTATTACAGGGTTTAATTTCAAAATGAACTTGGATTTAACATTTTCGGTCTCAGTCACATTGAGCTTTCCAAATAAAAGTCTCTTTTTTTACATATGAACTTTCAGTTTCATCCAGTTGCTATCAGTCTGTCAATCCTTTCATTAGATGCCATGCTAATGCGTACAGGGTGGCATGTAGGTCAACATGTGCTATGCCATACTTTACTCTGCCCATGTGACTGTGAAAATACATCTGGTACATTTTGCCATTGTTACACGTTATCTAATAAAAAGCGGGCAGGAGTGTTGTTTCCAAAACAGCCTTAGGACTTGATTCTCTTACTAGTTCTGTAAGGTTAGTTTATAGCGATGGACAAATAGTTAGGGATGAAATCCATCCCCACTTGAACCAGACAAGCTGGATCTGGACACTGAGATCAGGTTCTGAAGCTGCTATCCTATGAATAGCGAAGTTGTCCACCAAAAAGTCTGTATCCAGCAGCCTGCCTTCTGGAGGAGAGGCCAACGAAGTATATTTCAGTCTCCAAGAGTCTATGTCTATGGTGCAGACTCTTCCTGCATAGTCACAAAGAAGCAGTTGGCCTCTTCCTCCTGTGCTGGGATCACTCTATGTAATTTAATTGTAGGTATGTTTGAGGCACTCATCACTATAACATCTGAATAATCTCTAGTTGCCTATCTCAGAGAGTGGGGTAGCAGGAGAAGAAAGGTGGTCTAGTGGTTAGGTTGCTAACCTGCAACTTAGTTAGGGGCCTCTAGCCACCACTATAATATAAATAAATTAGGGATTGTTTTGTGTTAAATGACACTAAAATAATCCTTGTCTCTTCTCTGCTTGAATGAAGAATCAACAAGAATGCACACCAGTTATGGAACTGTCAAAGCACATTTTGTCAGCCATTGTTCATAAAATGGACTTTTGGTCTGTACATCCACTGATGTGGAGAAAGGACGGTCCAAGCTGATGAGACATAACTGCTGTCTCCAGAGATAAAGTGAAAGCTTTTTTTAATATATAGGGCTGGAGTGAAGAGAGGGGAACTTAGGAAGGATTGAGCTAATAGGAGCACAGGGGTTGGAAAAGGAATGGGGCTTTCATAGAATCGTAGAATATTGGGATAGGAAGGGACCTCAGGAGGTCATCTACTCCAATGCTCAAAGCAGGACCAATCCCCAACTAAATCATCCCAGCCAGGGCTTTGTCAAGCCTGACCTTTAAAACATCTAAGGAAGGAGATTCCACCACCTCCTAAGGTAACCCATTCCAGTGCTTCACCACCCTCCTAGTGAAAAAGTTTTTCCTAAACCTCCCCCACTGCAACTTGATACCATTACTCCTTGTTCTGTCATCTGTTACCACTGAGAACAGTCTAGATCCATCCTCTTTGGAACCCCCTGTTAGGATTCCCTCCCCACTCTGAACTCTGGGATACAGATGTGGGGACCCGCATGAAAAAAACCCCCTAAGCTTATTTCTACCAGCTTAGGTTTAAAACTTCCCCAAGGCACAAATTTCTTCCTTGCCCTTGGTATCGCTGACACCACCAAGTGATTTAAACAAACATTCAGGGAGGGCCACTTGGAGCCCTACCTCCCCCAAAATATCTCCCCACGCCTCTACACCCCCTTTCCTGAGGAGGTTGGAGAATAATATCCTAAACAATTGGTTACAAAGTGAGCACAGATCAAACCCCTTGGGTCTTTAGGACACTGAAAAACAATCATGTTCTTCAAAGTTTATTTACAAAAAAAAAGATGAAAGAATCACCACTGTAAAATCAGGATGGAAGATAACTTTACAGGGTAACAAAAAGATTCAAAACACAGAGGATTTCCCCTCTAGGCAAAACTTTAAAGTTACAAAAACAGGGATAAACCTCCCTTTTAGCACAGGGAAAATTCACAAGCTAAAACAAAAGATAATCTAACCATTTCCTTGCTATTACTTACTATTTCTGTAATATTAGATGCTTAGTTTAGATATGGCTTAGGGAGATGTATTTTCCCTGCCCTGGTTCCTCGCTGACCTGGAGAGAACAACGGAACACAAAACAAAAAACTTCCTCCACAGATTTGAAAATATCTTCTTCCCTTATTGGTCCTTTTGGTCAGGTGCCAACCAGATTATCTGAGCTTCTTAACCTCTTACAGGTAAAGGAGGGATTAACCCTTTACAGGGTAAGGAGGGATTTTATGCTACCCTTAGCAATATGTTTATGACACCCCCTTTCAGGTAGTTGAAAGCAGCTATCAAATCCCCCCTCATTCTTCTCTTCTGCAGACTAAATAATCCCAGTTCCTTCAGCCTCTCCTCATAAGTCATGTGCTCCAGCCCCTTAATCATTTTTGTTGTCCTCCGCTGGACTCTTTCCAATTTTTCCACATCCTTCTTGTAATGTAGGGCCCAAAACTGGACACAGTACTCCAGATGAGGCCTCACCAATGCCGAATAGAGGGGAATGAGCACATCCCTTGATCTGCTCTCAATGCTCCTACTTATACAGCCCAAAATGCCGTTCGCCTTCTTGGCAACAAGGGCACACTGTTGACTCATATCCAGCTTCTTGTCCACTGTAACCCCTAGTTCCTTTTCTGCAGAGCTGCTTCCTAGCCACTCGATCCCCAGTCTGTAGCAGTGAATGGGATTCTTCCGTCTTAAGTGCAGGACTCTGCACTTGTCCTTGTTGAACCTCATCAAGTTTCTTTTGGCCCAATCCTCTAATTTGTCTAGGTCCCTCTGTATCCTATCCGTACCCTCCAGCATATGTACCACTCCTCCCAGTTTAGTGTCATCTGCAAACGGTGCAATCCACGCCATCCTCCAGTTCATTAATGAAGATATTGAACAAAACCGGCCCCAGGACCAACCCTTCAGGCACTCCACTTGATACCAGCTGCCAACTATACCTGGAGCCATTGATCACTACCCATTGAGCCCGACAATCTAGCCAGCTTTCTATCCATCTTATAGTCCATTCATCCAGCCCATATTTCTTTAACTTGCTGGCAAGAATACTGTGGGAGACTGTTTCAAAAGCTTTGCTAAAGTCAAGGAATAACACATCCACTGCTTTCCTCTCATCCACAGAGCCAGTTATCTCATCATAGAAGGCAATTAGGTTAGTCAGGGATGACTTTCCCTTGGTGAATCCATGCTGATTGTTCCTGATCACTTTTCTCTCTTTGAGCGAGGAGAGAGGAAGACCTGAAGGGCTGGGAAGTGAAAGGCTGCCAGATGAGGGAAAGGTGTGAACAATGATTGAGGCAAATTCGCAGCCAAGGTAATTTTTAGCCAAGCAGATGACTAATGCAGATTCTACTGTCTTGAAATTTGTGAAAATAAAAGCAATGTCTTTCAGGAAAAATATTCCTCTTCTTACATATATGAACTGCTGCAAAACAACTTCAGCTGCAAAGATAATAGGAAGTTGAGTTGTGTCTGCACATATGCACAACTGCCAGCATTGTCCCAGTGCAGGGGCGGCTTTAGCAGGGGTTCATGGGTTTAGCTACACCCACAGAAATAATGAAACCAAGGGTGCCAAAACACCTTACAGAACATGGTTGCGCTTCTCCGGGCCATGTTGCTGCACAGATATGGCCTGGTCTACAATAGGGGGGAGATCGTTCTAAGTTACACAACTTCAGCTACGTGAATAACGTAGCTGAAGTCAACGTATTTAGATCTACTCACCATGGTGTCTTCACTGCGGTGAGTCGACTGCTGCCGCTCCCCCGTCGACTCTGCCTGCACCCCTCACAGTGGAGGAGTACAGGAGTGGATGGGAGAGCGTTCGGGAGTCAATTTATCACGTATACACTAGATGTGATAAATCGACCCCCACTGGATCGATCGCTGCCCACCGATCCAGCAGGTAGTATAGACATACCCTCAATGTCAAAGAAGCACACTGCTACAAAGGCCTGAAGGGCAGTATCCTGACACAGGGAGTGAGGTTGTGGGCTGGAAGGGAGGCCTGGCCACCTGGCCTGGTCTCCAGACAGCAGAGACTGGAGGGTGTTGCGTGTTGGACTCATGATGGGGCATCTTCCTGCTCTGAGCAGCCAGATCTGGATGCTGAGCAGAGCTGTTTCCCCAGCCATGTCCCAGGTGACGTCTCTCTTGTCACCGCAAGTGGGTGGCTGTGGGGTGGCCACACAGAACAGCAGGTCCTGTGCTGAGGCCGTGCCTTGACCCCTCACTGGACCACATCCTCCCTCCCCTGCATGTTTGGGATATGCCCGGGGGGGATGGCGAGGCTGAGATGCTCCCTGAGTCCATCTGCATGTCCATCCATCTGTCACCACATGTGCTATGCATTTCTGTCTGTCTCTCTTTGGGCACCCATTGAATTGGGAGGCTACATCCGCCCCGGTCCCAAAGCAAACGTTAACAAACAAGAATATCAGCTTGACAGTGAACATTCCCTAGCTATGTCCTCAGTACACTGCTGACTTGGGCTGGCCAATTGTGAAAGATATAATCCAGCTCCCATGTGCTTCAATATAGTCTACAGGAAAATGCACCCATGTTCCTTACACTGGTACTCAGAAATGTCCAAAGCCTCCCCTTTTAGCATGAAGATATCCAGAAACACAGATGAAAATGATTGGAGCCCTGCCAAAATATTCATACCTCGGCAGGGAAGTAAAGAGGGGCTGTGATATGTGAACTATTGTATCATTGCCAAACACTATGGGAGAGAGAGCTCTATAGAACGGCAAACACCATCAGCAGTATGATCATTTCCTCAGACAGGGAAGGGCACTATGCATGTGAGTGAGGTGTCCTCGCTCATATTGTTTCCATGTGTATGGAGTCAGTGATTTTCTCTCTGTGCAATGTTTGACGTTACTGCAGGGGATCATAATAATAATACCTGCTTCAGAATGTATAAAATAGAGAATGCTACATTGTTATTGTACTGGTGCCAGTTGATAGGTGATCCTTCATGAACATTTGCTTTAAAGGGGGGAAATGTGTCTTGTGGCTAAGGCATTGGTGTGAGACTGGGAAGACATGGGTTCAATTTTGCGGGTTTTCACAAACTTTCTGCGGACTTTCGGCAAGTCATTTAACCTCTCTGGTTCAGTTTCCCCCCATATGCTGCAGATAACACTTTCCTCATTCATAGGGGGTTGCGTGGATCATATCATTAATGGTCATAAGGCGCGCCGATATGACAGAGATAGGGGCCATTTACTAATTTAGAGAGAGAGAGAGATCACATCATTAAAGGACCCACTGCTGCATGGTCTCCTACAAGAGGGAGCCTAAGTGGGGAGATGTCAAGGTGCTCTGGGTGAGTGTGGTTGTGGCTGTGTGTGCTGAAGGAATGTGTGTCTGGGACTGTGTGTGCCACAGGTTGAATGGGGGCTATCTGGCCCTCCCAGGAGCCGGTTAATGTCAGCTCAGCTCGGGGAGGGAACTGATTCCTACCAGCTTGGGGCAGCCACCCCGGCTGCCTCGCTGTGAGCTCGCCTTCTGCTCGTCCGCTCTCTTTGCCCAGGGTCTCCCCCGGGGGGGATCCGCTCTGCCCATCATCTCCTGCGGCTGCCTGGACCCTGCTTGCAGCTGCCACGGGCGCGGCGGCTCCTGGCCGGCCTTCCTCCCCGCTGGGGCCGCCGGCCGGGGCAGGTGCGGGCTGGCTAGCCGCTGGGGACGCGGTGCTGGGCGCGCAGGCGGGGAGGGAACACGAGGCTCTGTTTGCTCAATGACGCTTGAAAGCACAAGTGACTTCTGTATTAAGGAGGCTGCCGGGCGCTCAAACCAGGCGACCTGGCGGGCTCCTCCACCGGCCAAGGCAGAGTCAAGGGGACGGAGCCCCAGCTCCCTCGAGGAGCTTTGTTCCCCCTTGTATGGACAGACCCTTTGATTTCATGGCGCTGATTATTTTTATTCCTGCCCACTCAAGGATGAAACCCAAGAAATAAGAGATTGTCCCTTTCAGCGGCTCCACAATGGGTCACCTCCAGCACACATCACCGCGAGCTTTGGCTGGGTTTTGTTGGGGGCTCTCTTGGAAACCGTACAACTCACTTAAAGGGAGCGCACAGGGAAAGAGGGGCCCCGAAGCCAGGCATTGTGGGCGAGGGCAAAACACATTTAGCTCTTAGTCTGATCGGAGTCAGTTCCCTCCTTGGGGCGAGCTGCCATTATTCATCCTATGGGAAGTCAAACCAGCTCAGATTAGACTTTTGGCCAAGATTGGGGAACCGGGGAGAGGTTCCAGAGAGCGATAGACGCGGAGGGGGTGGGGGAAGGCGGGGGAGACTTTTATCCTAAAGTCATTGGCAATCCAAAGCAGGATTTATCCTCCACAGTTAAATGAAAACGAGAAGGACAAAAAAATCGAGAATAGCTACATTCAAGGTACAAAGACTGTCATGGACCAGTGCAAGTTTGCAAAATTATATGTAAATGACCAAAGTTTTGACCGTGGTGGCCCTGTGCTAATCCCAGAGAGGAAATCTACTTAGCAAAGGAAAGTTTTTGTCTAATTTGGTTAACAGTGACCAAAATGCTGCATATATTAATAATTTATATTTCCAGGGTAACACTATATCTGTAATGCTTCAGTGCAAAAGAGGATTCAGAATGGCTTAATGCTCACAGAATAAAAATCGTGAAAGACTTGCTTCATTTTCTGCATCAAGCGCTGGTGAAAATGAGTGTAAGACATGTGTTTTCATAATAGGCACCAGCCATTCTTCTGCTGAATACATTTGGTTTATCCCATATCGCCCTACGTACATTTAGCAAGAGGTATTTTCTTGCTTTCCTTGCTCGGATTTAAGGTCCCAAATGTATCCTAATGCAATAGAATGTCTTTCTCCTCCCTTTACCCTGTAATACGGCCTCTTTCTTGTCAATCTGAAACTCAAGGCTTTTCTGTATTTACAGTTTAAATGGAAGGTACACATGACACTTTTCACTCATTGTAATGAAGATCTTTTTGTCTGTCTCTGAATAAAGGAGTTGATAGTTTACAAATTGTGGGTCAGCCCATTCCATGACCTCAGTAAACACTCCGGGTCAGATCTCCCTCAAGGCTGCAGCGTGCAATGGAATAAGTTAATTTAACCTTCGTCAACGGATCGGGGAGTGCAAACCACAGGAAAAATACTACCGGTAATAACTCGCATCGGGAATCACGTGTAAGAAACCATTTGCTGTCAGAGCACAGACTAGGTTGGTTCTTATTCACTGACTCAGCCGAGGTAGGAGAATTGAAACTGCTGAAATTTCCCAAGAGCTCAAAAGGAAGGCATGGCTGGGCAAAGGAATATTAGCTAAGCTCTTGTTTGCCTGGATGCCAATGTTGCTTTTCAAGACAGTGAACCCGTAGATTTGCTCCTCATGCTGGGAGGCTTGTTTGCCTCTCCACGCCTCCTGTTTTGATGCTTCTGTAACGAAAATTGATCTCCATAGAAATACCCGTCACTAAGGAAGCGTATCTCTTTGCAGTGTCACTGAGCGCTCCCTGCAGCCCCTAAAAACACGCCTGATATTCCCGTGTTGAACAGAGGACTCAGCTCCGACTCGGTGAAATGGCGATTTTATTGAAGAATGTAAAGAGAAAAAATCTGGCATTGGCCACTATACAAGCCAGAGTCTGTGGGACAACGTTAAAGGCTCGGCTTCTCCTGAGCTTTTTTCTGTGTGTATTTTTTCCACCTGTTAAACTACGGTCTGTGATATGCCAAGTGCTACAGAGTCTAATCTCACTTTGTTCTTTAGGCCACATCTTTTCCTGTTATTTTCCTCCTAAGGAGATAAATGACCATAAGGAAATTCCAGATTAAGACTGAAGGGAAATCGTCCCTTCCTAGTAAAATATTCCTTCCGACTTCAACAACAAAAAAACTCCTTTTCTGCTTACCGTTGGAGTCAGGTCACCCGTACATCTTGGGGGAAATGGATAGGCTGGTTCCTTCCTGTCTATTAGCTCGCCCCAAGGAATCTTCATAATTGTACTAAGTGTTTCGTTTGCAGTCTTAATACTGCTGTATTGTAACTGTAACAATGTCAGGTTAGCATGGATTTACATACAGGGATGTTTGTGAGACAAGCATGCACTGGTCCCGCTCATTGTCTCTGAGGATTACGTGTACGGTGTGTATACACATACCCTCCATGATTCTATATAAACACATGTATATACACACACAACTTCAAAGCTACTTTTCTGAATATGATTTCATGGGCGATATCGACGCTTGATAAAGCAGAGGGCTCTTGGGAGACGCATGAACGCTACTGTATTTTAAAGAGTGTGCGGTGAACTGAGGTTTACCTGAACACCGAAACACTGCAGTGTTTGCCTCTCTCGCCCGCCGTGCCAACAGGCAACGTGGTAATTCCGCATAGTTACGCGGCACACCATAAACACGCTAGCGCCAGAGCGCACCATGTGCGCTAGTCCCAACGCTTGGAGACACGCGTCTCCCCAACCCTTTATCACAGCCGTTTCCGTTGGTTTTATCCCCCCCCCCCCTCCACCAATGAAGTGCCGATGGGAAACCAGACCAAATATCACATTTATTCCAAGCGCTGTACGTGGTTTGTGCCCTGCACATAGAACCGAAGCGTGCAAGGACAAGCTAGCAGATTGGATAAATAACGCATCGCAAAAGCAACTCACGCTGGAAACATCCTTAACCTTCCCCAGTGATAATTTATTCCGAGCTATAACTTCACAATCATATGTATTTACATTTGTACACTAGCGCTTACTAAGGGAATGTATGGTGTATGCGACTGTGGATAATGTACTCTTTCCCCGACATAAATATGCAGCCTGCAGGCCGAGTCTCTCTCTATAGCACAGAGGGGGGATGCTGGCCGTGGGGCAGACTGAAGGTGCTGGAGTGGGAATGGCCGATCAGGTTGAGATAATGTCTGTCCAGACCTTGAACTGACGACAGGAAAGAGTTGCGTTGCTGACCGGGGTTAGGGAGGGGCATTGCAGCGTTGGGAAGGTAAGGGATGGTGGGGCTTCTGGCAGGACCATGCCAGGAAAACGGAGCCCCGGATCCCTGCTGAAACATAGACTCATTGGGACTGTGAGCCGGGCACTCCGGAGCTGGGTGAAGCTGGTAGGAGAAGTCCGGTTCTGGGAGCGATCCCAGAGTGGTGAAGATGGGTTCGGTGACAAAGCGAGCTTTGGACTGCAGGAAAGCCAGGATCCGAGCATATTTGGTGTCTTTGGTCTCCATCCGTTCCACTGTGGTCAGGTAATGGACTAGATTCTTCATACACTCGTGGTATCCATAGTGAAAATAGTTGGCGAACTCAGCTAGAAGCTCTGCTGGAAAGAAACGGAACAGGATAACGGGTCAGGCCCTGATCTCGCTGCTTTTTACCTAAGGAAGTTTTAAAAATTCCAGCCCACAATGTCTCTCTGAGTGTTGGAGATACTGAGACCTGTACGTGTAGCCATTGAATGTTAACACAGCCCAGTTAAACCAGTACGCAGATTATTTCATTCTCCAACCACCCACTCCTCAGCAGTTCTGGTTGTAGCTAATGTGATTTACACTGTGAAAGGGTGGGATGTCCTTGGAGTGCTTGCAGAACCAGCCGTGGTTGCAATAAGATTTTCCCCTGTGTGCCAAACGTGCATGGATCACTACGGGCACCAAGACGCTAAGCGTTGTACCTACCCTTTTCTCTGCCACGGGGGAAATCTGCCGAATGCAAGGCTCGCAGATACTGAACAGTCATTTCCAGGATCTCAGCTTTCTCTAACTTCCCAGAGCTCTGAAACACACAGACAAAACCCCCATGAAACGCCTGGAGGAAACCAGAGCCAGAACTATTCTTGGTGAGTTCACCAAACCCATGGATCCTAAAGCCGGTCAGGGAGGAAGCGCCAGGGAGCATTGACACGCAAGCCACTTTCCTTTGCTGACTGTATGAACCTGGTAGCTACTTCCCAGATACACCTCCGTCACAAGAGTCATTCCAAACCAAAGAAGGTCATTGCAGCTACATATGTTCATTCTTAAACATACAATTATGTGTCACGTCCCCCTTGGTAACGACGGCACGCACTTTTCAGCGCTCTAGCCAGCAGCTGGAGCATACCTGCTTTGCCAAAGCCATTGGCACGGTCTTCCCCAATTCATTGAGGCAGCGATTGATCCGATCCCTCCTTCTTTTCTCAATCACTTTGTGAGACACTGGAGTCCTCTATAACACACAATGTGCAGACAGACACATGGAACAAGGCGTCTGAAACATGAGCAGACATCATCCCAAAACGCAAAGAGAAACTCCCCACAGCCTTTGGTTTCTAGTTTTATCCAGAGATATTCACCTTTAAAAAAAAGTTACTCTAACGTCAGACATTTGATCTGACCTTCATTAAGCCACTTGCATATCAATTTCACTAGATTATTATTTTTTTAAAAGAACCAGGTTAACTTTGGTCCCAGAAGCGATCGCTCCTCCAGCCCTGCTTGACTGCACAGGGGAGGTCCCCACCAAACCTGATCTTCACAGCAGTGCTCTTGCTGAGGATCGGTCTGAGTGTTAAGTTATGGTTTTCCAAACCAAACACGAGCCCAGGCTTTTTTTTAAAAGACTACCAATAAACCGTCGTTCTGTCGCGGCTGGGAAAATAACCGGCAACTCCAGTGCGCAAGGATTAGCTCCAACTTACTTTCCTTTCCTTTAGTTTAGAGGCCATCCTGGGAAGACACACCACTGGGGAAAGCCTAGCAGATGGGAACGGCTGTGTCTTCTCAAGAGTCTCAGGTGCACTGCAGCCCCCTAGCCTCCAAAGGGCTGCTTATAAAGCGATCATTTCTGGGGGGAGACTCGGTGTATTCATGGCCTGCCTGATTCCCTAGGATTAGGGAGAGCAGTTTGGGGAATGTATGCATTAAAGATCAGTTTTAAAGGAGTAAAAAAAAGTTTTTTTTTTCAGTCCAGGGGGCTAGCAGGGGGCAGATCAGCTTTGTTACTCCACGTGGACCTTCAAAGGACACGTGATCGTCCCCAGAATAACATTTGCATGGCAACAGGACTAAGGGGAGCCGCAAGCAGAGCGCAGTGGCGCGCTAGCAGCGTGTGAACACAAGCTCTCTTCTTTAGTTCCAAGCGCCTGGTCTCTCACACGATCGCCTGTTTACAAATCCCAGGCAGCCCCCCCCTTCTTCCCCTGTCCAAGCGCTGACTGCATTTTAAAGCCTGTCCAGAGTCATTAAAGTAATTAAGTAAGCCCTTAATAGGCTGTTCCGCCCAGTTCAAGGGAGAGCCCTTGGAGACGGAGTGGCCCCGTTTGTTCTCAGGCTTTTCTCACACGACTTGGTGACACGTCCATCTTTATGAGAGATGGCAGCGAGGGTTTTTGTTTACACCGCTTTATGTGCTGGGACATCCCGGCAGGTGTGGGACTGGGGGCTGGCACACGATCCCCTCCCCTTTTTTTCCCCTCCTCCCCTCTGCAGGCCCAGGGAGGCTCCCGCGAGCCTTTGGCACACGACGGTCCTTTTTGTGTGGTGTGTGTCTGTGTGTTGTTGTTTTACCCCCCTACTCCCCCCTTTGGAGAGGCTCAATTTGTAGCCTATTATCCTATAGGAAAATGTCCCATTGAAATGTATGAATAGTTTCATTGGGCCTAAATTTTAATAATGCGGGTCAAAGAAAAGAGGGGCAAATAAAGAGGAGATCGCAGCTGGTCTGAGAGTGCATTATTCGGTGTCACCTGCAAGAGGAGTCGCCTACAGACCCCCTATTCATTTGCCTAATTTTGGTCAATTTAACAAACTTCAGGAGAAATTATTGTGGCATTGTTCGGGAGGGTAAAGCTTTCTGATCGAATTAACAGCATGTTTTGATCCGGTAAATGTCATTAAAAAGAAAGAAACAATCGCGTTTAAAGGGCTCTGAGTTAAATGCGCCAAGTGGAGACGCCAAAGCGCACAGCTCACAAAGGGAGCAAGTAACTGCCACAGAGAACTTTTGTACACGCACATTGCTGAAGTTTTTACACAAAAAGGCATTATTTCATACTTGAATACGTTTAATCCAACAATTGTCTATTTTCTGCAAACATATTTTCACAGCATTGTTAACTTTTTTTTATGGCCTCTGTTCTGGCAGCCGCGTTTCTCGCCTCGAGAGCGCAGAGGACTCCTTTTCGGGGGGATGGCAGTGTTTGTCCCTGGGGGGGAGAAAGGGAGGACGGGAGAGTTTGGGGAAGTTGATCTCTCTCTTTTTAAAGGGTTTAAGAGGAAAATATCGAAAACATACAAACAGAAGCCAGAGGAAATTAGCTGAAAGGAGGCTGGGAACCCCCCAGTCTCCAGAGCCTCTGAGCGCGTTTCCATGGCTCTTTCACGGCTCCTTGCCACCGCCCTTGCTTTTTGCATAGGGACTCCCCCCACCCCGAGTAGCCCACTTTACACATTTACTAACTAAACAGCAGCTCTGGATTGTGACTGCACCCAGCAGAAGGAAATAAAAACATCACTTTCAATGAGGAGATGTGTGCTAGGGGCTGAGCTGTCTTTCCAGTGTTTAGTCCTGCCCATCTGGGAAATGTTGCAGTCCCCAGAGAAACGTTATAAAGATGCCATTTATTCCAGTCCTATCAGCTCCAGGATATTTCTTCCAAACATCCACTTCTCTTTTCTTTTTAGTGTGTTGCGTTATTTTTTCCTATTTCTTTGTAGTTTAAGTGTGGAAAATCTGATCCAACTGATTTTTCCGTATAAGTTACATGGATAGCACTAACTGTGAATACAGATTCTTGTCCTTGTATCTGAGCAATGGGGACCCTCTCCCCCAGTGCAATATAGTAAAATAGACTTAAAGTCAAACGATCAAACCTGAGGTTTGCATGCACAGAGTTTAGAACTCTTCAGTATTAAAATATCGAAGTAATTCTTTAACTGCATCTTCCCAAATGTTTGTATGCCAGACTAGGTTCAAACTCAGACACTCCAGTGTGGTGTTCTGTTTGCAGTAGATATTCTTTTGGGACGCTTGTAGTATATTCAGTCTCATACAATGGGATTAAAAACTAACCGTTATCATCCAAATTAACTAAACTGTGAATAGCAAATGTGAGGTCTTTTTTTTTCTCTCTTCCTTTTTTTTCCCCTTCGCCAGCGGAGATGGAGTTGATCCTCTTACAGTCTGTGTTAACCACCAGCTGCAGGCACCCGCAAGACAACTTTTTACACCACTAGACTTGTTTATTTTCTTCTTTTCTGCCACAGAATTGTAGTTTTGCATCTCAGCCCAAGCCAGGCTAGGATGTTGTCCAAGTTCAGTTTGACAGAGAAGGCTGGGGAGGAGTAGAACAGTGGCCTGCAAAGTGGGTATGCCAGGGGCCGAGGTGGTGAAGTCGGAGCGCTGAAAATGTTATGGCATATTAACTCAGACATGTTTGCTTTTTCTTTTCTTTATTTCGAACGTTATATCTCCGATCAGACTAAGAAGAAAACCTTGAGCAGAAATCATGAGCTGCTTGGGAAATCTCCTTGACCTCTCTTACACTTTTCAGCGCCTCCAAAGAAGAGGAGCATTTCTATTTTAAACTCTCAAAAAGTGATACTTTGATTTTCCTAACGCAAGATTGTGCTCGGTTATCTGACAAGGAAAACTGGATACCCTTTCCCCTAACTCCAGTTTGTTCTTTAGTCGCTTTTGCCTCGTAGCTCATTTGTAATTATTCTCTTACAATATGAGACCATTTTTTATTTTGTTGGTGACGCCTTTAAATACTTGATACACACGTTATTTAATCAAAACTTGCATTACACACACAAACAGTACTAACAAAGGAGATTTAAAGTTATAAACCCAGAGAAATAGACAATTAAGGCCTTTTTCTCTGTCCTTCACCCCCCCCATACACATATAACACAAACTCTCATTACATACACATAATGAAGGGCCCAATCCTGACGCCAGTGACCAAACGCCCTTTTACTTTAGTGCCGGCAGGATCCTATATCCAGGGATCTAACTAACAGGGCTAAAGTCAACGAGGGTCAACTATGCACAGCTATTAATGGGGTCGGTCTCTCAGAACCAGGGCAGGAAGCGTTCATTGAGGGTGCTCTTGGCTTGTGTTCAGGGTTCACACTGAGCGGAACACGAACGCGGAACAGTGCTTATGTTCTGTTATTGCAAGCAAAAGAAACAAGGCGGAAATAACAGTGACCCTGAGTTTGCACAGGCGCTACTGGACCCGATCCTGAGCACGGCCAAGTCCCACGGAGGTCTCTCTGTCTTGCAGGAGCCCAGCTCCTCTGGGGAGCAAGCCCGTTCTTTCTGACCTTCCCAGGGGAGTGCGTGTGGGGCTGGCTTCCCCCTGGAGATCCCCGCAGCCCCGAAGGGGGCAGCCCCGGGATGGTCTTGCCAGGAGTCTGGGAGCTGTGCCAGAGGCGGCTCAGGTTATTTTATTATTATTATTATTTTTGGAGGGGGGGGGGGTTCTTTGGCGGGGCCGGTGCTGGATGCCAACAGCAGAAACCCGTTGGTCGCTTATTCTTCCCTGACCAAAGCCGGGCTCCAGCGCGTTGCGGAGTGTGCACGGGGCTGTTCTCAGAGCTGCTGGGCGCGGGCTGCGAGGAGCAGGCGGAAAACTATCCAGCGCCGTGTACAGTGGCTGGCTGACACGCCTGGGCAGCCCCTGTGGGGTTCACACCGCAGCAGCTCCTTGCTGCAAACAAAACCGGCCCCATCACTAAGCCACACCGGGCACCGCTGGCCCGCGCGCCCTGAATGGCCCACGTGAAAGTCCCTTCCCGCCATTTAGAGACGACGCGGGTCAGTAACATCTTCCATTGGACCCAGGGCTGAAATGGAAACGCCCCATCATGAAGAAAAATGAAGCAAAACTTAACAGCGATAGCTACTTCCTGAGCAAATGCAAGAAACAAAATCACATCCTCTCAGAGATCGCGCCACCTACAACCCGCTGAGCACTGCACACAACTCCAAATATGCTGAGCAGCTATGCAGAGGGACTTGGGAGAAACTGAGGAACCACTTAGTGCATCTCACTAGGACAGAGGGGACCCCCTCAAACAAGAAATCACCACAGGCTCACAGCACTGGAAGAAAAAAAGTCAGGAAAGTTAACCTGGAAATCAGGTAAGAAATCAGAGGTTGGTGGTCCAATAAAATATATTCCCTCACCCACCTTGTCTGTCTAATATCCTGGATCAACAGGACTGCAACGACATGCATACCTCAATAGGCCATTTAAAGAAAGCCTGAGATATTAGGCCCACCTCAGGTGCTTTATTTGAACCCAGGCATGTTTTCAAATGGAGACTTGAACCCTTACCAAAAATGGCGCAACATTTTACTGTGAGAGGCTGGATGGAACCACCTTAATAAAGGCTGTTATTTGGGGTCATCAGCACTGTAGCCCTTTTAATAGAGAAGGTCTTCAGTGGTCTTGCTGGGCTATTTTGTGACCCAGCATGCTGGGTAGTTCCTAAACCACTGAAGTCAGAGTTTGGTAAACATCACAGACATTGTTGCACTGTATGTGCCTTCCCATTCATCTAGCCTTGACATCTCTGGTCCTTCACATAGTCTCCCCATTGCTGATGTGAGAACCTACTCTACCACAGCCCTTGGATTGCATCAATGCATCTACTGCATTGAGCTGTCATGGACTTTTGCCTCTTATAGGAAAACATAGCTATCTTTCTTGCCTCTAGCCCTCCGTTTATTTTCTCTTCTGTTTTTATTTGATTTTTTAATTTTTAACTGTATTCATTCACTAATTTGAGGCTCTAGATTTTAGGCTCATCTTATTCATTTTAGTAGCCCCATTGACATCATTGGTACTTCTTGCATGAATGAGGAGAACAGGATTTGGCCTTCTGTGAAAGTTGGTGTCCAAGGAAAAGCCATATTGATTATAAAGGAAACTGACAAAGCATTAACTACAGCAGTGTTGTAGCAGGGTGCTGCTATATTCTGTGGATGGCCTGCTAGGCTGTTTAGATTTGTGTTAGCAAAACAAATCTAATGAGGCTAGCTAGTAATGGATTGCAATATAATGCTGGAAACCCAAGTTCAATGTCTAATCCCCATCACGCATTACTGTGGCTAGCAGGGAATGGAAGGAATGCAGTGGAGGTAACAGATTCGACCTATAGATGGAGTATCTCAATCATCTGACAGAGCCATTTCTGGGTAGTAAGAAGTAGTGGCCTGAAACTAAATCATTGGAAAGACTAAAGTGCTTCAATTCTTAAAGTCATACTAGGTTCATCTGTGAGTGCGTCACACCTTATATGCTAAACAAGGTCGGGCATGGTTAGAGAATTTAAGGGAAACATCCCAGGAAATACCACGGCACTACAGGAAGCGCTGTTGATGATCCATTTGGTGATATCCTTCCTCTGGAGTTCATAATGCTCCAATGCCCCAACTTGGGACTATGAAGGGGGAAGATGCTGATGTTTGGGTGAGATTTAAAACTATGTTCCTGATCTGTGTGGGCATCAAATAGCTCACAACACTTTTTTGCAGTAGTGTATGTGTGTGTAGGGGTGGAATGTTAATCCTGGTGTCCTGGCCACTTGGGATAATTACAATCTTCCTACAAAAACTACATCTACATTTTCGAATGGGTTTGGTATTATTTTTCACTTGTTGTTCTATATACTGTCACATTCCACCCCAGAAGTAGCTGCATTTTAGTATTGGGTGAAGTTATCAGTGTAATTTCTATAGTTTATATATCACTTTGTAAAGTAATTTGAGATTCTTTGGGTTCAGAGGCCCTCTATAAATATAAGATTGGATCTGACAAATCATTGCATATTCTTGTTTTATGCAGGTGTAACTCTAGTGAAAAACTGGAGTAATGCACTGGTGAATCAAGCCCAGTGTTTTCATGATGATAAAACTGGATTTCTTTTGAAGTAGCAAAATAATGCTTAAAATACAAGGTAAATGAATTACTGGTAATTTTCTACTGGCACAGACTCTGAATCAGAAGATTATTTCATTAATGAAGCCCCTCTCAGTCATTTCACACCTCTTCAACCTCACTGATGATTTAACCACAAATGTTGCTAACTGGAGCTTGTGCATCAGCCACTGCACCATTACTCTGTGGATGACTGTGATGTTGCAGCTGAAGTGGATGATAAAAAAGGGCCGTTGAGATAAGTCCCATTTTCTCTGTGGATTTGGTGAAAGATTCAGTGGGTGCACACAATACTTCAGGAGGCATACAAAGAAAAACTACTCAGCTGGACTGCCCCCTCTGCTTGAGCACAGAGGTGAACATTGCCTGTGATCTCATTCTTTCCTTGCTGAACTCTGACTACCATCTCAGTACTGAGAGTCTTTTCCAGAGGTGTCCTTTTATTCAGCTGTCAGTGATATTATAAAAACTGGCCAGATGCCCGCTATAATAGGAAGCCAGAAAAGAGAGCTGGTGACTGGATCCTTCAGAAATTGTTGGCTGAAAAATATCTTGATAAAACACAGGGGATTCATTCTCCCAGACTCTTTTGTCTTTCCTTAAGATGTAATATTTGCTTCTTCTTTCAGCTAGTCATAAATCTCAAGGTTGAGGTCATAAAGTAGATTTACTGGACAATGAATTAAAAGTGATGTTATAGTTTTAGACACAGAACTATATTGAGAAAGATCTGCAAGTGATGCAAATTGGTATAGCTCCATTAAATCAATAGAACGAGGCTGGTTTACACCAATGGGAGAGCTGGTGCAAATTTTTTATCTGACCACTAAATTCAGAGACTAAAGCCCCAAGCAAGATGCTCTGGGTAAGTGTCGCTAAAGGATGTACTCCCAAAAGCCATACAGAGACACTAAAATACTGGTCACAATTTTATTCTCAGCCAAATCTCTATCTGGGTGAGCTGGTACCACTCTTCTACAAAATAATGATGGAAGGACACCCACACATAAAGTCCCACTGAAACTAATTATTTATTGCCATATAAATCCTCTCATCCCCAACCAAACCAAACCAGGCTTTTATGACGTTTGGACTGCTGGACTGGTGATCAAACTAGTCAATGTGTCAAAGACATAGGGCATACAATGATGCTTTCCTGGTATGCTCTTCAGTTCTAGTAATATTTGAAAAAGAAGAATCTGTTACAATAATCAGCATTATCCATCATTTGGGCGCAGTGCAAAAGCTCTGGTCTTTATCTGTATTGTTAGATAGTATTGGCATACTCTTCAAAATTCTGTACATACAGATTGATATTAATTTTGTATTGTAGGTTCATACACTCTCCTTAGGGACCTCTTAGGGGTACAAAGGCAGGACTTGGTGATAGAGTGACTAAGAAATACATACAATATATAGATCAGTTTATGGAATGCTGAGTCTTACTGTTCAGAACCAACTGCATTCCCTAATTTTGATGTGCTGCCATCATAATGGCTAGCTATGAAAAAGAAGCATTTGATGGGAGGCAGTAGAAATCCTTTCTCAAACCTTCATGTGATTTTGAATCATACAGTTTGTAATTGTTAACTCCCCTTCAAAGATCTGGATATTGGCACTACAAACACCAGAGTTGCACTGCTGTCTCTACCTGAAGAGGCAATGTGCATGTAAAACCTCTGACCAATTTCTGGTTATGGGGGGATTAGAAGTTAAAAAGTAAAATATTTCTGGAACCAGACGAGGACAAATTCCAGCAATACACCCCAAATCATGCCTAGTTAGCACATACCCAGATACAGTCAGCTCTCCCAAGGGCAAGGGATGTTATCTCTGGCAAGAAAGGCACAAATCAGGTCAGTACAGCATGCAGTGATGAGTTGTTTCCAGCTACAGTATTTTCTTCTGCAGTAATGTGCTCACTATTGTGGATGCGGTCTTGTTGAATTTGCGCCAAGCTAGCCACCCATGCCCCAGTCTCTCCTTGTGCTCACACTGAATGCTACATTATGTTGAGAGATGCAATAAATAGATAGATACTGAACTCCTTTATGATACAGTGCGGTATCTACTTAATGCCCACATCATTTGTGTGCTGAATCTTCTCTCTTTGTACCCTTCCCCATCCTTACTTACCTGTGCAGACCCAGGGAGCATTTAACCTCTCTGTTTAATTTGAAAAATAAAAGAGGATTCCATGATATTGTAAAACATGTCTTGGAACATGTACAATACTGGAACATAGCTATCAGGATTATGCTGTTCATATGTATATTTTGAATGTACAAAATACTAATGTTCAACATGAAACAGAAGCATCCTACATTAGCTATTGAAAGCTAAAGAATCTGCATTCAGATGTCAATCATTTTATCTAGACTATCATTCTTGCTAAACTTCTTTTTAAAAAAGACTGTTTGTGCATCCAGCAAGTTACATTTTGGGGTCACAGGGGAGGTATACAAATAACAGCCCAAACCCAAGGTCCTTTCTCAATAAAACTGTATTTTAAGTCTTCAGCCATTCAAATACCTGGTGACTGACATGGTATAAATGACTTGATGGATAGACAGATTTCAGTGTGAGCTTTGCCTGAATAAAGACCACAGGATTTGGCTCTGTACAGAGGCATAAATGCCCAGCACTGACAAGAAGGGAGTTAATGAAGCCTTTAGAGCCAATTAGCCCCAACTTGCTACACCTGTAACAGATGTCAGCTGTGGAGAGGGGGCATTAAAAGGAGATGGCCTAGCACAGTTCAGGTATGACTAGGAAGAAGAGCAGAGCACTTTCGTCAGGGGCAGCGCTATGTATTTTGCCACCCCAAGCATGGCAGTCAGGCAGCCTTTGGCGGCATGCCTGTGGGAGGCCTGCTGATAACGTGGATTCGGCTGCATGCCTGTGGGAGGTCTGCTGGACCCGCGCCTTTGGCGTACCCACCGCTGAAGCCACGGCTTTCCTGCAGGCATGCCGCCGAAGGCCGCCTGACTGCCGCCCCCTGTGGCTTGCTGCCCCAGGCACGTGCTTAGTGCGTTGGTGCCTGGAGCTGCCCCTGGCTTTCATTCTCTCTCTGGTATAGTTAGTGTCTGAACCAGCTTACTATCTAGATGAGCACTGATAGAGGGAGGGACTGACCAAAGGAGTGGCCGTCAGACAACAGGACCTAGGTAGAAGGGCAGGATCCCGCTGCAGACTCATTGGATGACACTGTTTTGAGTTCTTAACTTTTTTAATTTGGGGGCTTTGATACCCTGGAAGGGGTGGGCCTTAGCCAGAGACCTATTACCCCCCCTCCCCTGACCCCCATCCCAATTTTTCACACTTGCTGTCTGGCTACCCTAGCCAGAGACCTAAAGCACAACTGCATTGTACCCTCCAAGAGGTGGTGACTGTAGAGACCCTGTTACAGTAAGTAGTGCCATATTGGGCCACAAGGGGGAATTATGCAGGTGGGCTTTGTCACAGGCTCAAAAACTACAGGGGCACTATTTACAATCATGCGTATAATAGCTATGCCTATCATTTTACATCTTCTGGGAGGCATCTACTTAAGGCTGAGGCTGGTGCCCAGTAGGACTTAGGACTTTTTCCACAATTCATTTTCCACAGAAAAGCAATGAATAAGGACAATGTTCATACTACCTAACTTGTTTTGGGTCAGTGGGCTACACAAATAAATAATAAAACAGTGTAGTACTGCAATATTGCATTTCAGTAAGGTCTATGGCCCCATTGTGCTATGCAATGTACAAATGCAGAATAAAGCTGTGCCCTGGGCCACTGCCAGCATTTTAAGCAAAGAAGCACTAATAATAGTTTTAATGTTTCTTATATTTCATGTGGCCTAATAACACATGAGATTCTCCAGTTTCTTCTATAACTTCAAGCAATAACATGAATACTGCAGTTTAACTATTTACATGTAGAAGCAAAATATTAAAGATTTTAAAAATGATCACTGTATCAGGGTTTCGTCCTGCCACAATTAATTCCCAGAGTGATTTGGCATGTAGAAATACATTTACCAGTTCTATTTTTGTAAAAAGTAATGGACTGGATTCAGCTTGTTTACACCATAGAAACCTGATATAATTCCACTGAACTCGAGGCCAATACACAGGTGTAAAGTCAGAGTATGTGACAGGAAAGTCAGACCCCTATTGTAGTGCAATTTACTTGGTAGTGCACTGTAATTTCACCTATAAAAACTACACTTCAGTGGATTCCTTTTTACTAATGTGTACTACATAAACCAAATGAAATTCAGTAGGAACTGTGCCCCAAATTTCAGCGGCATTTAGGTCCTGAATTTCTATTGACCTCAATGGAGTTAAGTGCCTAAATACCTCTGAGGATCTCTGCGTAGGTGTCTATCTCCATTTGAAAACTTCAGCCATAAAATGTATCTACCTGAGGTGAAGAAGAGAACCTTAAAAGGGTTAATCAATGCCATCAGATTGGTAATGAGCTGGGTTAATGTGAATAGGTGCCCTAGAACTTGATGGGCCAAACATGTAAACCTTTGAGCCAAATCCAACTGTGGTGTAACTTCAGAGATAAATGGGCCAAACACTGCTCTCAGTTACACTGGGTTCCATGGCCTGGCGTACCCTGCAAAAAAAAGCTTTCAGAAATGTTTCACCATTGCTGATAGCAGTTCTGTTCCACAAGTATTAGTGATGTTGGGAGTCCTAGCAAGGATAGATGGGCTGCCACCAGCATGTTAAGCATTGTCATTGTACTTAGAAATACAGTAAAAGGAGCAAAAATAATAAAATATTTTCCTCCAGTCCCCCTCTGCAAGCATAATGGAGGGTGCAGGTATAGGATAGGGAGATCACTGTCTATGAGTACCAATATGGAGAACAAATGTGGGCTCTTCAATCTAGCAGAGCAGTATAACACAATCCAATGACTGGAAGCTGAAGCTAGACAAATTCAGACTGAAAATAAAGTGTAAACTTTCAACAGAGAGAGTAATTAACTATTGGAACAATTTACCAAGGGCTGTGGTGGATTCTCCATCACTGACACTTTTAAAATCAAGATTGGATGTGTTTTCTAAAAGATCTGCTCTAGGGATTTTTTGTGTGTGTGGAAACTGTCACTTGTGTTATACAGGAGGTCAGACTAGATGATCACAGTGGTCCCTTCTAGCCTTGGAATCTATGAATCTATACATGTTGTGCTAATGGCTGGCTTTTGGCAGGTTTATCTACTGCCAGTCTATAGCAGGGACTGACACACTCTCAAGGCTCTGATTGGGTTGGTGAGAACATCTGATAGTTCAGGATGTGTCAATGGGTCATCACCCCTCCCTCCCTCCCCTCCTCCCCCCACAGTGTTCCTAGAGTCAGAGGGTGGCCTCTGCTCCAGCTGGGGCTCCATATACTACTATTTGTGGCATCTTCTAGGCCAGGGACTGCAGCCCACCTAACCCCCATTTGTCACTGCTGGGTTGGGGGTCCTCCTGTCTGCTCTTCCTCCCATGAAGATTGAGCCTTCCTTGTTGCCTGGGGCAAGCAGTCAGCATATGCCCCCTAATGTAAACTGTCAAATCCAATGATGACCTCAAGTTATGATCCCAGAAGCTGGGAATGGGCGACAGGGGTTGGATCACTTGGTGATTACCTGTTATGTTCATTGCCTCTGGGGTACCTGGTATTGGCCACCGTTGGAAGACAGGATATTGGGCAAGGTGGACCTTTGGTCTTACCCAGTATGGCCATTCTTATGTAAGTTAACCAACGTCTTCTCTGTTTAAGAAAGGGAGGAGAGAGCCAAATGAAAATACAAGAAAGCTTTTGCTATGATTCATACGTCACCTCTGCTTAGGGGATCTGAGCTACTAGGAGCTGGGACAGCAGATGTTATAAAAGTGAAAGACTGGTAACTGACCTCGTGCTGTTAGCAGAATCCCAGTTCCTACTTGCTTGGTGGAGCTGCCAGCCTCTTTACTGTTCACCTGAAAGCATCTTGCTCCCAGGAAGGTTTAGTTTTACCTTCTTAAACCAAGCTCTGTCTTTTATTCAAAGATCACTGCTTGGACCAGCCCTTTGCTCTGGATGGGCTAAGGAGGGTGCTATAGACTGCACCTGAGGAATCCATAGCCTTTTTTTTTTTAGACTGACTTTCACAAGTCTGATGATAAACAGAACACACTGACTTCAAACAAAGGCATCTGTGATATGAGCAAAGCTTTTGAGGCAAGCCATCTCCTTCAATGGAAAGAAATGGCAAAATCTGGAGAGATGAGGCACATGGGGAAGCAGAGGATAATCAAATGCTCCCCCCCCACACACACACACATACAGAGAAAAGGGTTTGTTTAAAGGAGTGGGTGAAAGGTCCTGGCATTGCTGACCCCAAGCATTCATAAATCAGCAGTCAGGGCCCCAAAATTATGATTTCAAAAAATAAGTTTTGGGGTTTTTATTGCTTTCTGTCCTTTCAGCTTTTAGGATTCATGTGTCAAGCGTTTCTCCACAACCATGAAAGCTAGAAACTTTTTTTAAAGTGAAAATTGAGGTTTTTCATGTAATCCCATTACTCCAGAAGCAGGGACTCTTACTAAAACACATACCATGAGAATCCAGATAAAATGAGATTTGGCAACATCGCTGCATGTCTATTATACCTATGTGACCATTTCCTTTTAATTCTTGGCTCAGATTCTAGACTGAATTATTGCAGCAGGCTGTGAATGAGTGTCCCTCTGGTTCCACCAGTGGGTCTGTCTATGCCTGCTACCATTTTGACAGATTAAAATCCAAAGGAGTGTTGCTACCTGCTGTCTGGTGCTTATGCCCTATTGCTTCTCTATACTCACTCTTCATCCTTAAAGTGGTCTAAAAGACTTCCTTTCTTTCCCCTTCCTCTTTAGCAGGGAGGCTCTCAGTTCACCCCAAAGTAGCCTAGAAGGGGTTAATGAGGCTGAGAAGAGGCCAGTTAACCAGATAGGCCACAGCTAAGAGGAATTAGATGGCGTAAGTATTCCCCTGAATGATGAAGGAGCCTCGCTGAGAAGGACGGGGGGGGCTAGGATAAAGCCAGGAAGCTGGCAGCAGAAAGGGGTTGTGGTGAGGGAGCCTGTAGTTACTCTCTGGACACTAGAGAGGGGGAGGAAGAAAGGAAACCTAGGGGGAGAGGGTGTAGGAAAAGGCTCAGGGAAATGGTGGCAAGGTTTAAGATGGTGCAGACCTTGGCTACTGCTTAGAGGATCCCAGAGTTGGAACCTGGAGTAGAGAGCAGGCTTGGGTTCCCCTACCAGCCATTGGGGAAATGGCACTGTTTGGGGCAGTAAATGGGAAGACTGCCTGAGACAGTTTGTATGGAAAGACTCTGATACTCTGGAAGGGGGAAAGCACATAGTGACTTGGCCAGAGGGCCAAGTTGGGTGCTCTCCCTTTGTGGAGTTGCACAGTGTGAGAGAGATACAAAGGTGGCAGGGCACACAGTAAGCAGCAAAAAGGGGTATTGGACCTGGGAGGAGCTAATCTCCAGAGCATCCAGGAGGAGGTGCCCTAATGGAGAGAGACCCTGTGACTCCCAATATCAGAGAATGGGAAAAAAATCAGGAAAGAGAAGTGATGGTGAGGATGGAGACCAAGAGATGCAGATAACTTACCCTTGTAAGTTGCGGAGACTTTTCTGACACACAGTTTCAGTGCTTGGCACTGAGTCTCCATCCCACTCTCAGCTCTCCTCTTTTGCACTCCCATTTTATGCATGACTCTTGACACTCCCTCCCAGCTGCAGGCTAGAACAGCAGCAGCGTGGAGGAAAGGTACAGAGTCCATAGGGGGATAGGTCTGAGAGACACCACACATGGGCTTGTTCCATAGCATTGGCAGTGAAGGAGAGGAACAAGGGTTTTAACTCCCTGGCAGTTTCAGCAGGACATCAGTCCCACCACACCATACCATGTGCTGTCACAGTTATTCAGATTGAGTAGTACTTTATTCTTCCAGCTCTATGCTTCCTTTATCAAAGCCTCCATAGCAGATGATGTGGGGGGGTGGGGGAAGGTAATGGGGCAGAAGCTAGTGTGGCTTGAGTATCCTTCATCCTAACTTCTTGCTTCCACAAGCCCCATAGGGGCTATGGCTGTGAGGGGCCTGTGTCAAGGGTCAAACCAACTCCTGTCAGCCCCTGAATAAGGGAGGCACACACTAACTCCCCTCAGTCTCTGTGACAGCCTTAGCACCACTGCAGGGGTGAAAATTAGCTCCAGTCTCCCTCTCTAGTGTAGACAGCTTCATGCAATACAATGGTACATTCCTACTTAAAGAGATCATATTAATGTGGCAATGCCTGCTTCTGGTCCTTGTTCAGCTTCTGGAGCTGTTGACTGAAACAGCTGCTTTGTTTATGTCTGGTTGATTAAAACTCCAAATGGCTCTAGCTAGATTATTAGAGTTCACCACCACACTCTAAAGTAACCCATTGTGTGTAACATGCCCATCACTATGGCCCTGATCCAGAAAACATCTTTAAGTGTTGTCCTGAATAGGGACAGGCTGAAGCACATGTTTAAGAGCTTTTCTGAATTAGGAACTATCCTGGACACTTACATTGCTCAAGCCTCTGTTTTACTCAGTGAACTAATGGGTAGCACCTGATGACAATTCTGGACTCATTAGCCAAAACTCTTCTCAGCTGGAAGTTGCTTTCACACACATCTCTGTGCTGATTTAATATAAGGTGCCAACCCCCTTTATATCTGTGTAAATGCCTGCACAAGGTGCAGGGCAGAGGAGATTCAAGGCCACAGTCTAGCATCAGCATTTATAATGTATAAACATGTTGACTGTTCAACTGCAGAATAAGGTGCTTGATCCATGCACAGCTACTCACTATTAGAAAAGAGTATGTTTCTCTTGTTTCTCATTTGAAGTTCATAAAAGCCTGCTTAATGTAAAGAATTATTAACTCTTGGCAGAAAATAACTGAGGGAGCATTTTTCTTGCACAATTTTCCAGTTCACTTTGCCGATACAGAAAAAGGTAGGTCAGTGCTTTCCTTTGCCTCTGACTGTGTGCATAACTTGGGGGCAAAACACTTAAGCTCTCTGTCTTATCTGTAAAATGGAGATTTTTTTTTATCAGTTAGGAAAAGGGGTAAATTATTGCACAAATACTAAATATTTTAAACTTTATTACTAACAGACAAATTTTATGGATACAAGCAGTTATTGGTCTTGTCAAAAATCTCTCCCATTAAAGATATTTGGAAAATTATTTTTAGACCTATCTAGGTAAAACACTGAAAAGAATGAGCATTTCACTTGAATATATAAAATCCTTGCCTTGTCTATGATGAGCTTATATTGTATTTTGAAAAAAAAATCTGGGTAGATCAGGAGTTGGCTGCTGCCATCTAGTGATGAAATATGTTAACATGATTTTCTAAATTCAGCGCCTTGCATGGTGACAGGTTTCAGAGTGGTAGCCATGTTAGTCTGTATCAGCAAAAACAACGAGGAGTCCTTGTGGCACCTTAGAGACTAAAACATTTATTTGGGCATAAGCTTTCGTGGGCTAGAACTAGTCTCTAAGTTGCCACAAGGACTCCTGATTGTTTTAAAAAAATAGTTAGAAAATTATCAAAAAAATCCAACAAAGTTGCTACAGATGAGCTGTGTGCATAACCATGATTATAAAAAACTGGATCAGAGCCTCCGATAGGGTAAATCACCATGGCTACAGAACTCTGTCTTGATAGCTCTCTAAGACAATTGTATCCAAACATATCAGTTTATGATAAATTTGTATGATCACCTGTTGGACTTCTTTCCTTTTTCCAAGCGCTTTCTCACAAATGACTCCTGACAGGTTCATCTCTAAAGTTATCTATAATAATCCTATTATTGTCCTCTTATAAACAAAAAACTATTTTGAGACATCATACTCTAGTAGTGAGGGCAAACAGTTGAGAAACAGGAGAATAGTTAGTCACTGAATAGAACCCAGATTCTCCTCCTTTTGCTCTTGCCACTAATCTTTGGTGTCTACTGGGAATTAAAAAATAGGGAGCTGGCTTTCTCATTTGAGCTAGTGATTCAAGACACTTGCACACTGGCAGTGAGGGACCAGCTTGGCCTACATAAACATGGTGTATGACCCTTCAGCTTGCCAAGCAAAATGAGGTCCTACACTCATCTTGCTAGCGTTTGTTTAAAATCTGTGGCAAAGCTCCCATTGACTCTAATGATGCAGCAGCAGGGTCTGAATTAGAGACCTAGATGCATCAGCGTGGGTAAGGTGGAGTTAAAAAAGAGAAGTGGAAGTTGAGGGAGAGACACCTTGGAATGTGCTGGATTAAGAATGGGAGAGAGACCCTAGATGGGGCTGGGGAGAGGGGAATGTGGAGAAGCTATAGGCAGATATTTTCATAATTAACAAATATTCAAATGCAAATTGACTTTGTTTTTAATATTCCTAACCATCCCTTCTGCTCCTGCCTGTGTTGGCAACCCAATGTGGGAAAGTTGGGTAAGAAAGTTTAGATTTGCTTGGACAAGTATAACTTGCTCAACTAGCACTTTATTAAACATACCCAGCCTACCCAACCCACAAGGAAAAAGTACAAAATACATCAGGTGAGATACTGTAATGAACTCCTCCTGCTCAACTGGTAGGATCACAAGCAGTGAAAGCTACTCCCCAATGAAGGGAGAGGAAATGAAGTTACGTAAATAACTGATGATTGGACTAGATTAAAAGAAAATACATCTTTGGCTCTCCCATCTGTTACACATGGGAGGCAGGAGGAGGCTGTAAAGATTGTTTGTATTTAAATAATTCTCTTACCTTGAAACTTTCACTTGCTTCTGTTAAGCATTGAAATCAAGGACATCAAAATATTGCAGCAGAACAGCAAGACTGAGAACTGCTGTTTAAGGAAGTGGTAACAGCTCCCAGTACAAATTTCAAACAGGGTCCCCTACTGACCAGCTGAGCAACAGGGGGAGGGATAGCTTAGTGATTTGAGCATTGGCCTCCTAAACCCAGGATTAAGAGTTTAATCCTTGAGGGGACCATGTGGGGAACTGGGGTAAAAATCTGTCAGGGGATTGGTCCTGCTTTGAGCAGTAGGGGTTGGACTAGATAACTTCCTGAGGTCCCTTCCATCCCTGCTATTCTATGATTCTAACAGCCACTCCCAGATATGAAGTGGTCAAGGGGAGTTCCAGGTTTGTATTTGGACAATGGCAATTTGGCAGATATCCTGTTTCAGCAGTGAGATTGGTTAAAAGACACAAAACATTTTTTGTATTGACTCTTAGGGTGCCTCTGGTTTGTCCCAAGAGACTGACAGATTGGGATTGTCTCTCCCTTCATGGCATGATCCTGCACTGTTAAAGTCAATGGGAAGATGGATCATTTTGAACAAGCATGTGTTATTAAATGAGCCTTCAATGAAATGTGAGAACATATATGATCTGTATTACTTATGTGAAAACTTAAATGGTGCTTGCTCTCTTCAAATAGAAATCCTCAATGATCTGAGATCTTCTAAACTCTGGTCCTGATCCAACTAAGCACTTAAGCACATGCTTAAATTCAACTGGACTACTCATAGGCTTAAAGTTAAGCATGTACTTAGGCCCAAATCCAGCAAGGCACTTATCTGTCAGCAAGTCAATGGCAGATAAACAGCTACAGTGTCATGCTAATTTAACAGACATCAATTAAGAATCTGTAGGCTAGGGTTTTCAGATGTGCCTAAGGAAGTTAGGCGCTCAACTCCAATTGAAATACTACCTCCCTTAGGATCCTTTGAAAATACCATCTCATCTTCTGAGGCACAATATGAATGAAACTGGCAACTCAGGTTACATTGGTTTTTAGTCTGTATTAGGGTGAAATCCTGGCCCTCTGAAGTCAGTGCCAAAATTCCTTTGGACTTCAGTAGGGTCAAGATTTCACCCCAAATGTCTATTTAGCATGTTTCAGGTCTGAGCTAGAAGACTGTAGGTGTGGTTGCATCTTATCTGAAAGGATTCCATAATTATTGATGGCTGGCTGGTTAACCTATAGAACCCTTAGTTTCCTCTTGAAGGTCTGGTCTCCCCTCAGCTCCACTGGCCAGATCATGATCAACTACTTCATCAGTTAGAGCAGTATCTGATGGCCAGACCTACAGTGCAAGAGCTTAAGTGTTCTTTCTGGTATGGTCTGCTTCTCGGGGGCTAATTCCTCTGATAGGTGTCTCAAGTCTCCATGATAGGTCATTCTGATTGCTGACTCTTAATTCTTTATGGGTAGGGCCCTATCAAATTCATGGCCCATTTAGGTCAATTTCATGGTCACAGGATTTAAAAAATTGTAAATTTCATGATTTCAGCTACTTAAATCTGAAATTTCATGGAATTGTAATTGTAGGCGTCCTGGCCCAAAAAGGGGTGGGGTGGTTGCAAGGTTATTGTGGGAGGGATTGTGGTACTGCTAACCTTACTTCTGTGCTGCTGCTGGCAGCAGTGCTGCCTTCAGAACTGGGCAGCTGGAGAGCAGTGGCTGCTGGCCGGCAGCCCAGCTCTAAAGGCAGAGGCAGCGGAGAAGTAAGGATAGCATAGTACGGTATTGCCACCTTTACTTCTGCACTGCTGCCTGCAGAGCTGGATCCTCAGTCAGTAGCTGCCACTCTCCAGCTGCCCAGCGCTGAAGGCAGCAGCGCAGAAGTAAGGGTGGCATGGTATGGTATTGCCACCTTACTTCTGTGCTGCTGCTCGTGGGGCACTGCCTTCAGAGCTGGGCACCTGGCCAACAGCTGCTGCTCTCCGGTCGCCCAGCTCTGAAATCAGCGCAGAAGTAAGAGTAGCAATACCGTGGACTCCCCCGCCTAAAATAACCTTGCAACCCCCCTGCAACTCCCTTTTGGGTCAGGATCCCCAATTTGAGAAATGCTGGTCTCCCCCATGACATCTGTATAGTATAGGGTAAAAGCACACAAAAGACCAGATTTCACAGGGGAAGACTAGATTTCATGGTCCGTGTCACATTTTTAATGGCCGTGAATTTGGTAGGTGGGTATTAACACATCTGTGGGTATTAACACATCCTCTCTTTACTCCGTTTTACTTTGTGTTGAAGTTCATTTAATGAATGTACTCTGATTATAGAGGTGCTATGCTTGTAAATCAATACATACATAATCTCATCAACCAAAATGGTCATAAAGGGACCTACAAACCCACTAAAATTCTCCACTTCCTCATTTATTCCAACCTGTTTGGCCCATCAAGCCCTTGGGGAAACAAACATTCCCTGAAGGTCATCATACATTTTGTCAGATTTCAGGCTTGTGGTTAAAAAAACAAGTTATCTGATCCTCTCCAGCTCTCATGGTAAGGGCATCAACCTCAACATCTTGCAGTTTACCCTCTGTATATGATCTACTTAAGGCCTGTCTCCCTGTTAATCTGGTTGTGTAGACTCGTAACACTTCAGGGAGGTTTCAGTATCAAAAGTGCCTGGAGTTGAGCTGTTGCAATGTAGTAGATGGGATTCCACTAATTTTGTTTTAATTACGGTTCAAGTTGTAATTGATATTTTAATAATTGTTTAGAGAAGTCTTAATAATTGTTTAGAGAAGTCCCTAACCTTGGTCAGTCAATCTACTATTTAACATTTTTCCAAGGATTGTAGGAGTAAGAAGTGATTCTGTGGGTGTTGCATACCAGTGCCTGTCAGAGGTGATGATACTACATTTTCTCTTCAGATGACCAGGAACTACTTCTGGTTCTCTGTTAATGTTGTATATGCTCCTATGTGAACTAGCATTCAGGTCATCTGCCTCCTGAGTGCCTTTCAGCTGCTCAGATGTTCCCAGTTTATATCACAGAAAAGTTGTTAGAAATCATTCTAGGAACAGCACCATATTTTACAATATTACCTTGTTTCACTCTTAGGCCTTGTATACCTGGGGAAAATGACCAGAATTGCTATTGTGGAATAAACTCTTCTGGAATAACTCCCTTGTGTGGACAATAACTCCTTCATGTGGACACTGACCAAAATACCTACTGCAGAATAATTTCCCCCTTGTGCATAAGGCCTCATAAGAACAGCCAGCATCTGGAGCCAGAGCTAGAAGGACACTCCAGCAACCTTAGGTATTTCACTTTCTGCAGACTGGAAAAGTTGCAAGTGGATGATGCGCCTCATACTATTGCAATCCATCCTGTAGCTGTGGCCTGCATTTAGGGGGGAGGGATAGCTCAGTGGTTTGAGCATTGGCTTGCTAAACCCAGGGTTGTGAGTTCAATCCTTGAGGGGGCCACTTAGGGATGTAGGGCAAAATCAGTAATTGGTCCTGCTAGTGAAGGCAGGAGGCTGGACTCAATGACCTTTCAAGGTCCCTTCCAGTTCAAGGAGATAGGATATCTCCATTTATAATAATTTCTGAGTGCCATATACTCAATATCCAGGCTTTTTTTGTTCTTGGGTCCTCTCTAAAACCCTTCTCTCCAGTTACTATGACTGCTTCACCTATAATTCTCTCGGTAGTTTTGAAGCAGTTTTTGGGAACCTCACTCCCCATACTCGTGCACCTTGTATAGTCATTTACACTAGGAAATATGGATGTTGAACCTTACTAGCCATTATGGAAGGTCAAGTGACTTCTTAGATAACTTCACCTGGTCTCCTTATCTTTATCAGATCTTTTCTTCCACACGCAACACATCTGTACCTCAGGTCTTTCAAAAAACTTGATTGTAGCTTTATCTTTTGGAGATACCAATGCACACCCTGGTTGTAAGTGTTGAGAATCAGTATTAAATCTATTGTACACCTTGATTCATGCCTTGCGCACCACTTGAAAACAGTCATGGATAGCATCCAGCAAGGACTCAAGCAAAATTCTTACAAGTGAATGTAGGGCACTGTCTACACAGGACGTTTAGTTTAGCTTGCACTGAGTTAATGCACACTAATTGACGTGCAGTACACAAGCCGTACTAATAGCATGCACGCGGCTGTGCCCTCTTTCAATTTGCATCATTGTGTACATGTGGCAGGGGCTTAGCACGTACTAAGCATGTGGCATTTTGAGGGTACCCCATGCTCCTTTGCTTTGCCTCTGAGCAATGTAAACTCTGGGATTTTTCTTGCTGCATGTTGTGGGATGCATAGCAGAAGCCAGTGGAATTCCAGGACCTGGGGTCAAATTAAAAAAAACCCATGAGTCTGCTTTGTCCCATGCTTTCTTGCTTTCTGAGTGGACTAGTGCCATTTTCAAATAGCTGTTGGCCAGCATGGACCCAACAGTGTTCCACACCACTATGCTGGCAACCATGAATACACAGACGCTATTTAGGCTTTGAGCTCCCGTAGCTGAGTGGCTTTGGACTTTGCCATGCCACTGAGCAGATATGTCTGCAGCTGGAGTTCCTCTAGCAGCAATGGAGGAAGGAGGTCAAGGAAGACAGGGTTGACACTTAACAGCTGCTACTACAATGAGCCTAACCTGGAGCAGCTTCACACAGTGCAGCACTGTTTCTGGGCTTGGGAAACCAGTATCAACTGGCGACAAAGGATCGTTTTGCAGACATGGGATGAGAAGCAAATGGCTATTGCCATCAGAGCACTGGCACTTAACTCAGTGTTGGAGTGATTTTCAGCCCCAAACAGTACATCCATTACTTTGTTGTAAGCTTTGTGGATTGTGACATGTCGAGATTTGAACCAAGTGATTAAGTCCATCAGTCCTGTGGCATTCTTGGCAACGAACTGAACTTCCTCATTCAGCTGAGCATCCTTTAGAAGGGACTTGAGAGTTCTGTTAAAACCTGCGTTGTCAGTGTCAGCTCTTCTGAGACAAACTGAGTAGTACTTCAGGTGGGCTGCATGGTATTGTACAGCCTGAAACCAGGCATTCCAAGGAGTGATTAGTAGCTCTGGGGGAAGTGCAAATTTTTGTTCCCCAATTTCAGTCGTTTCACTTGTGTTTGCAATGTACAGTCTGTATTAAAGTTTGCATCTAGGACAGAGATCTTTTTAATGTAGCTGACCAGTTTATCAACTTTACCAAACTCGCATCTCCACAGCTCACTGACCAGAGAAATTATATGTGCATTATGTGTAATATGGACAGCATTTGGCATTAGACCTTGGAGAACAGATTTGAAAGATTTCATCATGTAAGTTGCATTGTTGCTTATGAAAGTAGATACTTTTTCACTGTATTTTGAAATGGTTTTAATTATCGCTTGAGAAACTGTAGTGTAGTTAGCAGCATCCAAGTAAATACAGTTGACAAGTATTGTTAGCTTTTGTGTCTGCATATCTTTGGCCTTGTCAGAAATAAAATTGAACAGAAAATGTAGTACATAGTTGTCTTGGTCATCAGTGAACTCATCAGAAATAATTCCAAAAGACTCGCATGAGTTAATCAGACTTCATCTGCTCAACTGTGTAGCAAAAACATTTGTAAGGTAGTCCTGCTGTAGTGTTTTCGCACTTGGTAAGAAACCAGGATTTTGTACATTCCATTGAATGAATTTGTGCAGCTTTGGGTGATCAGGTTTTTCTAACGGTATATTAACACTTACAAATGCATCCCCAATTTCCATTGTAGCTAAATGATGGGTCTCCGAGCTCTGTCATCTTCTTAAAAAGACATTAAATCATGTTTTTGTGTTTTTTACCTTTTTTGTTTCCTAGCAATGCGTTCTCTGCAGCCTTCTTTCTGCCTTGATGGCTTTTCGAGTCTAAGTGGTGCTGAACCATTGCCTTCCATGTATGATCCAACGAAACACTGCATCTTGTACAAAATGATTTGTCACCATTGACATGTAGAATTTGGCTTCCAAATTCTTTCACCTGATCTTCTGCAGTAATGATAGTGTAGAATGGCAGTTGAGTGTGCATTTGGCCATCTGAAAGGAAGGTGGCAGTGTTTATGGACTAGGTTGGAAACTGCAGGAAAAAAAACTTGCCTAAGCTGCATGTTGTATTTAATATTTGTGAGAGCAAGGAAGGATGAGGTGCAGAGACTTGTTCAGCGCTTGAGTAGCCAGCAAGGCGTCCACTAGAAAATGAAAAACAGCAGGGCAGTGATACCTGTTCTTACTTTATGTCTGAGGCCTCAAAATGTGCTACTGTACATCTAGCTGCTATCCTTGGAGAGTGGTGGGTGGATTGTGAGCAGTACGGTTTCCTTTGTGGTTTTTCTGGGTACCATGCATTTCAGATTCTTCATGAATGAGTTTGTAATGGCTTAACAGGTTTATTATTCAATACCAAGAAACAAACCTTTAACATCAATGAAACACAGCTTTAAGGTGAAACAGTACAGTGGAGAGCAGAAAACAAGAGTGGGGGTGGGGGTCCAACTCACAAGTAAGTCGATGTCTTGCCTCTGCCTCCTGTTCTTTTGCCTTCCAGTGTTGAGTGTCGTAGCTCAAAGTTATCAAGGGCATTAGCTTGGCCAGGGAAAGGAATGATCTCTCGGAAGCAGGGGTGCAGCAGGCAACATATGTTGGTGTTCCCAGTACCCTGTATTATCCCGGGACTGCAGAACATGGTTGGGTCCTGGCTGAGGGCACTGGATTGCCTGCGTGCCTGCTAGCAGCATGCACTGCAGTAGAACATGCTTCTGCGTTGCCTCCCCCTCTGATCTCAAAAGCAATCTCCATCTCTCCTTTTTCACTTGGGGGTGGGGAGAAAGGGTCTGCAATGAGCTCTCTGAACATCTCCTCCTGAGTTCTCCATTACTTCCCCCTCAAGTTAGCCAGCTGCTCACTGTTGATAAAAGACCCTGGCCTGGAGGGTCTGGCCACTGCAGATGATGTTGCTGGGGGAGTATGGAAATAACAAGCTGTTTCTATTCCAGAGAGGTTACGATAGCATTTAAATATGTATTTTTGATTTTCCCCTCCTTGAGATTCTTCTCAGTCTTGGGTGGGGGGGCAGGGGATAGGGTGCGGGACCTTAAATGGTAAGTGCATGAAGAGAGCTAGACTGGGTTTTTTGGCTGTGCAGTATATGCTTTTTGGGTTTATGATTGTGCCTTGGAGACTGTGGGATGTTCAGAATTATGTTCCCAGATGTCTTAGCAGTTTTGCTGTTTTTGGAGGTGCTTAGATGGTGTCAAAGGGACTAACAGGGGCAAGTTGGATAGCCCCTTAGGCTATCCTGACTCTTGACGTTACACTGAGGTGGGTGAGTAGGAGACAGAGAATTGCCTTATTCAGAAAGGCAAAGGGCAGACTAGCAATATACGGTGTGAAATAAGTAACCAAGATGGTTTCTCCCCACCCCACCCCAAAGTGCTGAAGGAGTGGAAGGGGATTGCCAAGGAAAATGACAGTGTGTCTATCCCATAGAATGTCCAGAGCAAAATCCAGCAATTTCTCAATCTGAGATTCTGCTTTATTTTCCCTGTAGACATGCTGAAAGCACACACACAAAATTTCTGCACTGATTGGCTGAAGCCTTAACTTCTCCTAGTCTTTCTCTGTGTAAGCCTGTGAAAAGCAATTAAGAGCTGTTTACCTGACGGATAGCGTAGCAGTACATCTTTTCCTATATAAATGCCTGTTAGAGGGCACATCTACCTCAGCAGTAGTCTTAGTACTACTACAGGCATGCAATGTCCATGGCTGCCTCATGTAAACTGATAACAAGGACCAGTGCAGAATCCCATTCACAGTTACAGATTAGGGACCGAATGGCTAGGAAGCAGTTCTGCAGAAAAGGACCTAGGGGTTACAGTGGATGAGAAGCTGGATATGAGTCAACAGTGTGCCCTTCTTGGCAAGAAGGCGAACGGCATTTTGGGCTGTCTAAGTAGGGGCATTGCCAGCAGATCGAGGGACGTGATCATTTCCCTCTATTCAACATTGGTGAGGCCTCATCTGGAGTACTGTGTCCAGTTTTGGGCCCCACACTACAAGAAGGATGTGGAAAAATTTAGTCTGCAGAAGAGAAGAATGAGGGGGGATTTGATAGCTGCTTTCAGCTACCTGAAAGGGGGTTCCAAAGAAGATGGATCTAGACTGTTCTCAGTGGTAGAAGATGACAGAACAAGGAATAATGGTCTCAAGTTGCAGTGGGGGAGGTTTAGGTTGGATATTAGGAAAAACTTTTTCACTAGGAGGGTGGTGAAGCACTGGAATGGGTTACGTAGGGAGGTGGTGGAATCTCCTTCCTTAGAGGTTTTTAAGGTCAGGCTTGAGAAAGCCCTGGCTGGGATGATTTAGTTGGGAATTGGTCCTGCTTTGAGCAGGGGGTTGGACTAGATGACCTCCTGAGTCCCTTCCAACCTGGATATTCTATGATTCTATGATAATACAAGCCAAACTTTTTTCCTGTAACAACTGTCTTGATAAACTGCTGAGTTTTGCACAGCTGACTGTTTTCATTATTCAGATATGTTGTGGGAAGATGGGTAAAGGTTCTGGTAGCACCCTGCTGCCAGCTGCCATTTTGAGCTGATTAATGGAGTTCGTGGGGAGGTGCAGCTGTTCGCTGGGCAAAACAGATGTGGGGAGGGAAAAGGAGGATAAGTAAATGGATACATGCCCTCTGTGGCATGGGGTTGTAAACAGTTGATGGTCAGGGCTTCAGCATGAGTTAGAACCCCATTGACTGTCTGGTCCAGCTGCCATTTTGAAACTATGGGGGCAAACAAAGGGAGGTAAGGGCTGAAGACTTAGGCTCCTAGTTCACATCCATCAAAAACAGCTGTGGCTATGTGGCACCTAGAACAGAAGTTAGCTCAGAAATATCATATAATATAGTTATAATTAATTAATAATGAATTGTAAAGAGAGAGATTTACCTGCTGAGGCTCCCTCAGTAGGACCTGCCTCCTTAGTCCCAGGCTGAGTTTCTGGCTGAGAATCAGGCTTGCTTCCTACATGGATGCCCTTAGAGTCCCAAGTCCTGAAGAGATCCTGGCTTTCCAGGGAGAGCTCTTCACTCCCTTCCTCATGTCCCTCCTCCAATGGCTCTTGCTGCTTGCCCTTTGGTGGGGTGAAGGGCAGTAGTGATGTAATTGCTTAATATCCTGCCCAGCTGTGCAAAAAATGGACAGATTGTTTCCATGGCCAGACTGTTCCCTGGCATCCCTGGTTTTAAAGCAATTCCTCCTGAGTTGGTTGCTCTTTATCCAGCACCAGTTGCTGTCCCAGTTGACCCCTCTCAGGGTATGTCTACACTATGAAATTAGGTTGATTTTATAGAAGTCGATTTTTAGAAATCTATTTTATACAGTCGATTGTGTATGTCCACACTAAGCATGTTAAGTCGGTGGAGTGCGTCCTCACTACCGTGGCCAGCACCGACTTATGGAGCGGTGCACTGTGGATAGCTATCCCACAGTTCCCGCAGTCTCTGCCACCCATTGGAATTCTAGGTTAAGCTCCCAATGCCTGATGGGGCAAAAACATTGTCACAGGTGGTTTTGGGTACATGTCATCAGTCTTCCCTCCCTCCGTGAAAGCAACGGCCGACAGTCGTTTCAAGCCTTTTTTCCATGCAGACACCATACCACGGCAAGCGTGCAGCCCGCTCAGCTCAGCTCACTGACACCATCACTGTTATGTCCTGGGTGCTGCTGGCAGCAGACGGTGCAGTAGGTCTGCAAACTGTCATCATACATCGCTTCCGCTGCCACTCTGCTCTGCTGCTATTGCCTCAACAGCGGATTTCTCCATGTTGTCTGTCATGGGCTCCCGGGTACGTGTGTTCTTCCTTGGGAAATGTGCACGGTGCTAACCGTCATCCTCCACCGCTTCTGCTGCAACTCTGCTCTCCTGTAGATGCCATACCATGGAGCCCACTCAGCTCATCGCTGCTTCTGTGAGCATTGTAAACACGTCACACGTTATCCTGCAGTATGTGCAGAACCTGCAAAAGCAGGCGAGGAGGCGACGACAGCGCGATCATGATAGTGATGAGGACATGGACACAGACTTCTCTCAAAGCACAGGCCCTGGCAATTTGGACATCATGGTGGTAATGGGGCAGGTTCATGCTGTGGAATGCGGATTCTGGGTCTGGGAAACAAGCACAGACTGGTGGGACCATATAGTGTTGCAGATCTGGGATGATTCCCAGTGGCTGCGAAACTTTTGCATGCGTAAGGGCACTTTCATGGAACTTTGTGACTTGCTTTCCCCTGCCCTGAAGCACAAGAATACCAAGATGAGAGCAGCCCTCGCAGTTGAGAAGCAAGTGGCGATAGCCCTGTGGAAGCTTGCAACGCCAGACAGCTACCGGTCAGTCGGGAATCAATTTGGAGTGGGCAAATCTACTGTGGGGGCTGCTGTCATCCAAGTAGCCAACGCAGTGACTGAGCTGCTGCTATAAAGGGTAGTGACTCTGGGAAATGTGCAGGCCATAGTGGATGGCTTTGCTGCAAAGGGGTTCCCTAACTGTGGTGGGGCGATAGACGGAACGCATATCTCTGTCTTGGGACCGGACCACCTTGGCAGCCAGTACATAAACAGCAAGGGGTACTTTTCAATGGTGCTGCAAGCACTGGTGGATCACAGGGGATGTTTCACTGACATCAATGTGGGATGGCCGGGAAAGGTGCATGACGCTCACATCTTCAGGAACTCTGGTCTGTTTGAACAGCTGCAAGAAGGAACTTACTTCCCAAACCAGAATATTACAGAATATTACCATTGGGGATGTTGAAATGCCTATAGTTATCCTTGGGGACCCAGCCTACCGCTTAATGCCATGGCTCATGAAGCCATACACAGGCACCCTGGACAGTAGTAAGGAGCAGTTCAACTATAGGCTGAGCAAGTGCAGAATGGTGGTAGAATGTGCATTTGGACATTTAAAAGCTTGCTGGCACAGTTTACTGACTAGGTTAGACCTCAGCGAAACCAATATTCCCACTGTTATTGCTGCTTGCTGTGTGCTCCACAGTCTCTGTGAGAATAAGGGGGAGACATTTATGGCAGGGTGGGAGGTTGAGGCAAATCGCCTGATGGCCAATTATACGCAGCCAGACACCAGGGCAGTTAGAAAACCACAGCAGGGCATGCTGCACATCAGAGAAGCTTTGAAAACCAGTTTCATGGCTGGCCAGGCTACGGTGTGACAGTTCTCTTTGTTTATCCTTGATGAAAATCCATCCCCTTGGTTGACTCTACTTCCCTGTAAGCCAACCGACCTCCCCCCTTCGATCATTGCTTTCAGAGGCAATAAAGTAATTATTGTTTCAAAATCATGCATTCTTTATGAATTCATCATACAAATAGTGGGAAAACTCGCAAGGTAGCCTGGGAGGGGTGGGTGAGGAGGGAAGCACCGGGTGGAGTGGTGGATGAGGGAAGGAGGGAAGGACAAGGCCACGCTACAGTTCAAAACTTATTGAATGCCAGCCTTCTGTTCTTGGGCAATCTTTTGGTGTGGAGTGGCTGGGTGCCGGTAGTCCCCATTCTTGGGCGTCTGGGTGAGGAGGATATGGAACTTGGGGAAGAGAGCAGGCAGTTATACAGGGGCTCCAGCGGCGGTCTGTGCTCCTGCTGCCTTTCCTGCAGCTCCACCAGATGCCCGAACATGTCAGTTTGCTCCCCCATTAGCCTCAGCATTGCATCCTGCCTCCTCTCATCGCGTTCATTTAACGCTTTCCTGGACTCTGCCATTGTTTGCCTCCACGCATTCTGCTGAGCTTTTTCAGTGTGAGAGGACTGCATGAGCTCTGAGAACATCTCATTGCGAGTGCGGTTTTTTTCGCCTTCTAATCTGTGCTAGCCTCTGGGACAGAGATGATAGGGGGAGTGTAGAAACATTTGCAGCTGTGGGAGGAAAAAAAAGGGAAAGTAGTATTTAAAAAGATACATTTTAGAGAACAAAGGGAAGACTATTTCACACTGAATCAAATAATTCACATTACATAGCACAACTGCTTTTACTACAAGGTTGCATTTTGCCTCTTACATTGAATGCCTGCCGGTTTGGTGTGAGACATCACACACGCTCGGCTGATCAACAGAATTTGGCTTGCAGGAAGCCATGGTAAGGCAAAGGGTTTCGGCTTCTTCAACCTTCATAACATGCAAGGGATAATAGCAGCGCCCTCCTTTCCCATACCAAGCAAAGCCCGTTGGGTTGGCCATTTAAAAGGAGGGCCTGCGGTTTTAGGGTGAATGTGCAGCACAATCCAACCCCCCACCCCCAATTCTCTGGGATGATTGCTTCACCTCTCCCCCTCCTGGGCTCTGAACTGTTATTAGCTTTGTAGCGGGGCGGCCTGGCTCCCAGGCGCCCCAGGAAGGGACGAGCTCCACCCCGGGGTTACTACACATGGCAAGCCAGGCAGGAGACAGCCGCCCAGGATGTGGGCGTGAACTCTCGACTCCGGGGAGAGAGGAGCCGGGGGAGAAAGATCCCCCTCCCGAGAGATGGATCTGTCCCAGCTCTTGGCCTTGGTGACAGAAACCCAGGAGCGGCAGCAGGCGGCCCAGTTGCAACAGCAAAAGGAGCAGCAGGCCGCACAGCTGCAACAGCAGCAGCAGCTCATGGAGCAGCTTGGAACTCAACGGAACCAGCTCGTGCAAGACCTGGTCACGCAGCAGCAGGATTTCCAGCGGCTCGCAGCGGCGCTAGTCCGACCCGGAGAGGCACAGCCGGGAGGTGCAGCTGGGACTACGCGGCCCAGCCCCCCGATCCGGCTGACGAAAATGGTACCCGGCGATGACTCTGAAGCCTTTCTCGTCACCTTCGAGCGGGTGGCCGTCGTCGCCGGTTGGGCTCCGGAGCTATGGGCTTCCATATTGGCCCCGTACCTGACTGGGACGGCGCAGATGGTCTACCGAGGCCTGTCAGGGGAAGCCGCCCAAGACTACCGCCAAGTAAAGGCTGCCATTCTGGACGCCCTGGATGTGAGTCCCGAGACTTTCCGCCAGCGGTTTAGAAGTCTGACCTACCCCACGGGGCCCCGACCCCGCCAGGTGGCCCAGGAACTCCGGGAAACCTGCAAGCGGTGGTTACAGCCCGAGCACTGAACATCGGAAGAGGTAATGGAACAGGTGCTGCTAGAGCAGTTCACCCATGTTCTTCCACCCCGGGGACAGGCCTGGGTCCTCCACCAGCGACCCTGGCCGCCACCGTGTCACTAATGGAGGACTTCCTCACGGCTGACACGCTGATAGGCCCGGGACTCCGAGTGGCCCCACCAGGGGCGGAGCGCCCTACCCCCGAGAAGAAAGGGGCACCCGCTCGAGCGGATTTACGGATTTCCTCTCAGGAAACTGAGGGTTGGACTCGTGCCCTGGTGGCACCCGGGCGACCCGCTCGGATCCCGACCCCCATAGGGCGAAAAGACCACTGAAGTCCGCCGGGACCTCACCCTGGGGTTCGGCCCCAGACGGGATGGGCAACCCTGGGGCCCTGTTTCTCCTGCGGGGAGTACGGCCATCTCCAGTGGGATTGCCCGGGGCTGGAGTGTACCTTTGGTCGGGTCTGTGCAGGGGAGGCTCGGGCCCGTCCTTTCCAAGCTGCTAAGATCACCATGCCAGTGGTCATTGAAGGATACCCGACGGTGGCCCTCCTCGACTCGGGCTGCAGACAGACACTAGTCCGCTGACGCCTCGGTCCCCCGGCTGACGTCCGATTGGGTGAAATTCGCCTGCAGTGCATTCATGGGGACATACGGAGTACCCGGGCCCAACTGATGATCGAGGGGGTCACCCGATCAAGGGTGGTGGGACTTGCCCCACGACTGGCATACCCCGTGATCCTGGGCCGGGACTGGCCGGAGTTTCCAGCAATCCTCCGCCGCCACGCAGGAGACGACCCGCGGGCCATGCCAGCCTTAGAAGGGGAGGCCCCCGAGAGCGAAGGAGAGGAGAGAGAAACCCCCGAGCCAACCAGCTCGGTCGGAGAACCAGAGGATGCTCCCCCAGGGGCGGCGACAGATCCCTCGCCCACCACGGACTTCTGCCGGGACCAACGGGCCGACCCCACACTTCAGCGAATATACGAACAATTGGCCGTGACGGACGGGACAGTCCTCGACCCCGGTCGAGCGGCCCAGTGGCCACACTTTGAGTTGCGGCAGGACCGCCTGTATCGGGTTGAGCGGGACCTCTACACGGGGGAGACCCGGACCCAACTCCTCGTTCCCCGGCGTCATCGACAGTCCGTCATGAAGTTGGCCCACGACGTCCCCGCGGCTGGATATCTCGGTCACGAGAAAACCCTGGCCCGGATTTTGGGACGCTTCTTCTGGCCGGGGGTGTACCAAGAGGTGAAGAATTACTGTAATTCCTGCCCGCACTGCCAGTTGGCCGCCCCGGCACGGACTCCCAAGGCCCCGTTGGTCCCGATGCCCCTGATTGAGACACCCTTCGAGTGTGTGGCCATGGACCTGGTGGGACCCCTTCCCAAGAGCAGTGCAGGGTTTCAATACATCTTGGTGATGTTAGACTATGCTACCTGGTTCCCCGAGGCAATTCCCCTCCGGAACATTACAGCCCGCACCATCGCCGATGAGCTGGTGAAGATTTTTGCCCATGTCGGCCTACCCCGCGAGATCCTCACGGATCAAGGGACAAACTTTACTTCGCGGTTGCTCCGCCAGGTGTGTGAGCTTCTTTTTGATTAACCCCTACCCACCAGAGCCCGAGCTAGGGCCCCAGGTAGCCCATACCTGGGACCCTGAGGAGCCCCAACTTGGGGAGACCCTGACAGAGGAACAACTCAAACAAACCCGGTGCCTCCTACGAGCCTTCCATCACACCTTCACCGCCCAACCGGGAGCCACCTCCCTGGTGTACCATAGGATCCAAACGGAGCCGGGGATGGTGATTCGCGGCGCGACCAGGCCTCTGCCATATCACCGGAGATGCGCCGTGGATGAGGAGGTACGGGCTATACTGGACCTGGGGGTGACTGAACCATCGCACAGCGAGTGGCGAAGCCCAGTCGTGTTGGTACCAAAGCCAGACGGCTCCCAACGGTTCTGCATCGACTTTAGGCGTGTGAATGCCATCTCCAAGTTCGATGCCTACCCCATGCCCCAGATAGACGAGCTGTTGGCCCGGTTAGGAGGAGCTCGTTACATCACGACCCTGGACCTCAGCAAGGGGTATTGGCAAATCCCCCTGGATCCTACTTCCTGGGAGAAAACTGCGTTCGCCACCCCTACGGGCCTATACCAGTTTACCCGAATGCCCTTCGGCCTCCACGGGGCCCCGGCCACGTTTCAGCGCCTGATGGACTGCCTCCTCCAACCCCACCAAAACTACGCGGCGGCCTATTTGGATGACGTAGTCATTTACAGCCCGCGGTGGGAAAACCATCTAGAGCAGGTCGCAGCCGTCCTGAGGTCCTTGCGGGCCGCCAGGTTAACAGCCAACCCGAAGAAGTGTTGCATCGGCCGACAAGAAACCAAGTATCTGGGATATGCTATCGGACATGGACAGGTGAAACCACTGGTGGACAAGGTGCAGGCCATTGCGACCTGCCCCCCGCCCACCACGAAACGGCAAGTACGCTAGTTTCTCGGGCTGGCGGGGTATTATCAACACTTCATTCCCCACTTTGCGGCCATCGCAGCCCCCTTGACGGGACTCTTGACGAAGGAAAGCCCCCAGCAAGTGGTCTGGACCCATGAGTGTGACGAAGCCTTTCAAACCTTCAAAACAAGCCTCTGTCAAGAGCCAGTCTTATATAGCCCCGATTTCAAGCAGGCCTTTGTCCTGCAAATCGAGGCTTTGGAGGTGGGTCTCGGGGCAGTCCTCTCCCAAGAGGTTGGCGGCGAAGAGCATCTGGTCCTCTACATCAGTCGGAAGCTCTTCCCCCGAGAGAAGAACTATGCGGTGGTGGAAAAGGAAGCCCTAGCCACGAAGTGGGCTTGTGACGCCCTGCGTTACTATCTCCTAGGAGCCCCTTTCATCTTGGTCACCGGACCACTCTGCTCTCCAGTGGTTGGCCCGCATGAAGGACCATAATATGCGGCTACAGCGGTGGTACTTAGCGCTGCAACCTTATGCTTTCACCGTTTGCCATTGGGCTGGGAGAGACCACGCGAACGCCGACTTCCTTTCCCGCCTAGGAGGTATGGAAGGGTCTGGCCCCGGTACCCAGGAGCCAGCCTTGAGGGGGGGGCTGTGTAGCGGGGCGGCCTGGCTCCCAGGCGCTCCTGGAAGGGGCGAGCCAGAACAGCCGCCAGAGTGGGCGGAGCCACCGCCTGTCCTCGCCCCCCGGAAGTCAAGGGGCGGGACAGGTAGTATAAAGGCCAAGCCACAGCGCTCAGTAGCTGGCCGGCAGCGGGAGAGGACAGACGCTGGTGCCCGAGCTCCCGCGGGCCTGAGCCTGCCGAGAGCCCGGTACCCTGAGGGGGACTGGTCGAGCCTGCCGAGAGCCCGGTACCCTGAGGGGGACTGGCTGAGCCTGCCGAGGGCCCGGTATCCTGAGGAGCGGTCTGAGCTTCCCCCCGCCGAGGGCCCGGAGGGAGCGACAGACCTACCTGGTGCTCGGGGCCCGGAAGAGCCCATGATCTGCGACCCAGCAGATGAAACTCAGGAGGAACAGGTACCCATGGAGGAGGAGATGGGAAGTGGCCCGGGGATAGCAGACCCTGAATCCATGTCAGTGTGTTGCGGTCAGGATCCCCACTGACTGCGCGGCAGACGGACTGCTGCGGATAGGGCCCCGGACTGGAACACAGTGGAGTGGGTGGGCCTCTGTTTCCCCCCTGCCACCCCGAGCCGAGTGGCAGTCTCTCCTCCTTGTCCAAGGGGCCTGGGCCTCTGACAGACTATTTGTTTGCTGCCCCACCCTGACCTAGGGCCTGGGCTAACCCGAACTGACCCAGCCCCTGCTACAAGGCCTGGGCCGCTGACAGACTATTTGCATCCGAAGAAGTGAGGTTTTTACTCACAAAAGCTTATGCCCAAATAAATCTGTTAGTCTTTAAGGTGCCACCAGACTCCTTGTTGTTTTTGACAGACTATTTGTTTGCTGCCCCGCCCTGATCCAGGGCCAGGGCTGTTAGTTGGGTGCTCAGCCCCTGCTTAAGGGCCTGAGCCCTGAACTGTTAATTGTGTGCTCAGTCCCTGCCTAAGGGCCTGGGCTCTGAACTGTTATTAGCTTTGTAGCGGGGCGGCCTGGCTCCCAGGCGCCCCAGAAAGGGACGAGCCCCTCCCCGGGGTTACTACAGTCCCCCTCTTCCCCCCAAGTTCTAAGTATGCTAGCTCTTTTAGGGCCTGCTCTAAAGCCTATCTAAGTCAATGGGAGTCTTTCCATTGATTTCCAGGGGCTTTAGATCAGGCCCTTAGTTCCCTGTTTCCATCTTCAGATTGTCTCATGATGGTCTCAACCTATTTAGTATTTATCTTTACACATTCCTCAACTGTGCTTGAAGTCCTATAGTTTGGAGCTAAAAACACTAGCTTGGATTTCCTTAATGTGTCAGTTCTTTCAGTAGTTAGGCCCTTAGTTGTATCTTCTTATCTGTGCAGATTTTCCCTGTAAACTCTTGTTTGTTCTCTTACCTGACAAATATTTATGTCCAAGAGAGATGCAACTTTACATTTCTGCTCTGAGTGGTAGTAACTCCGTTTTTCAAATACACATATGGAAACAATGGGCCAACTTCACCCCTGTTGTAACTCCACTGAAGCTAATGGACTTACACTAGGGATAAATTTGATCCAACATTCCTAAACAGCCATAATCTTATTCTAATCTCAAATTACGTCACAACCCTAAAACAGAGATTCCCAAACTCTGGTCTGTGGCACGCTTGCTGGTGGTCCATGGAAACTTGTCTGATTACATGTTTATGGATCTTCTCTATCTATAGCTACTACATAACATGAAAGACAGCGTTGCATAAATATTTCTCTAATACTTTTCTATAGAAGTAATTGCCATAGGGATGTTAAGGAAGAAGTAGCCATCAGACTTTCTCTACTAAACTGTGGTCCACTTTGCTTTATGGAGAAGTCTGAGACTCCTGAACTCAATGTGGGTACAAGGTACAGCTATGCAACTCTTTTCTCAGAGTCCTCTCTGTAAGTTAAGGGACTTACCCAATGTCACTGTAAACGTTTAGTCTTTCTGCTTTACACAAGACCACAAACTCAGGAAGATGCATTTTTATGACCTTTATCCTTGTTCAGAAAACCTATGTTTTCACTTAATATTGCCCTAACTAATCATTATTGTAGTTCATAAATTCCTTACTTCACTAAATGTGCATTTTCATACATTTGCCATTGTGTTATCAAACAACTAAGGAAGAGAAATTAAGCATGGCCCAAGGCAGTAGACCTAGGAGGAGAAATGGAGAAAACAAGAAATTTAGCCAGAATAGCGCAACAATTCTCTTGATCTATTGGACTGGGAAATAATCTGCCAAAGGACATGGAAGCATCATTTCCTGAATGATTTAAAAATGAGTTGGATAGGGCACTGCAGAGCAGGCTACAAAGGACAATCAGAAACTGGTAAAAGGGGGAACTAAATGACGACTTAGGCCTGTTCCAGCTGTAATTTTTGATTAATAGTTCTGAATTAGCAGCAATAGCTGTAATAGTAGAGGCACAGGTCTTTTTTCATTGTACTTAACGCTTCAATGCTATTTTGGGTCCCAATGCTTTGTTAGCTGTGTAGATTTTAGACTCCAGACACACAGAAGTGAATTCCGTAACTAGCAATTTATCTTAAAATAAGCTTATGTTGCATATCCCCAAGGAGAGCACCCAGAATATTTAGGATTTGGAGAAATATGAAGTCAATGGGAATGAAGCACCTGCTTAAATACTTCAGCACATGCTTAAGGGGGGAGATGCTCAATGTGATTTGTGATCCTAAATCTTACGCGCTTTTAGAGAATCTCAGAAATGTAGGCCTGGAAGGTAACTCTCAAGAGGTCATAGGGCAGGTCTTCACTACAGGGGGGGTCGATTTAATATACGCAAATTCAGCTACGCAAATAGCATAGCTGAATTCGATCTATTGGAGCCGACTTACCCCGCTGTGAGGGCGGCGGCAAAATTGACCTCCGCGGCTCCCCGTCGACGGCGCTTACTCCCACCTCTGCTGGTGGAGTAAGAGCATCGATTCGGGGATCGATTGTTGCGTCCCGACGAGACGCGATAATTTGATCCCCAAGAGATTGATTTCTACCCGCCGATTCAGGCGGGTAGTGTAGACCTAGCCATAGAGTCCAGCCCCCAGCACTGAGGCAGGTGTTTTTTGTCCAACTTGTTCTTATCTTCTAATGACAGATTCCATAACCTTCCTTGGAAGCCTATTCCAGATCTTAACTATCTTGAAAGTTGGAAAGTTTTTCCTAGTACTTAACCTAAATTTCCTTTGCTGCAGATTAAGCCCATTACTACTTGTCCTACCTTCAGTGGACATGGAGAACAGTTGATCACTGTCCTCTTTATAATGGCCCTTAACATATTTTAAGACTGTTTTCAGGTCCCCCTCAGTTGTCTTTTCTCAGACTAAACATACCCAGTTTTTAAACTTTTCCTCATAGGTCAGGTTTTTATAAACCTGTTATTTGTTGATCTCTTCTAGACTCTCTCTCCAATTTGTCCACATCTTTCCTAAAGTGTGGTGCCCAGAACAGGACACAGTACTCCAGCTGAGGCCTCACCAGTATAGTAGAGCAGGATAATTACCTCTGGTGTCTGTCTTACAACACTCCTGTTAATACAACCCAGAATATTAGACTTTTTTGCAACTGCATCACATTTCTGATTTGTATTCAGTTTTGTGATGCCTATAACCCACAACCCTTTTCAATAGTCCTTCCACCTAGCTAGTTATTCCCCACTTTGCAACTGACTTTCCTTCCTAAGTGAAAAGAACTTTGCACTTGTCTTTACTGAATTTTATCTTGGGGTTTTTTGTTGTTTTTTTTTTTTTTGACCAATACTTTAATTTGTCAAGGTTGTTTTGAGGTCTCATCCTGTCCTCCAAAGCACTAGCAACCCCTCCCAGTGGTTGTGTTATTGGCAAATTTTATAAGCATACTCTCTGTGATGTTGCACTCTATATGAATGTCTGAAAATATACTAATGAGTGTGAATATAATGTAACTGAAATATGCTTCATGTAAAAGGTCTCTTGTAAGGTATCATTACAAAGCTTATAACCTACTGAGTGTGGTCATCCTATTTGTATGTATCATTCTTGTATCTGAAACTAGAAAGATGAAATATAATTCTGAGGTCCTACTGTAATTATGCAAATTGTGTGCCATTAATGGTGGTTTGAAATCTTGATGACTCCCATTAACCAGGACAATTGACTGTAGATGGCTCTGTTTACTTGTAAGTCTTCCTGTATACCTGTGTGCTGGCAAGTGAGTAATGAAATTTTACAGTGACATGTGATCATGTCACCTGAAGTGAAATCCATCTTTAACCTCGTGCTTTTCCATTTAGAAGGAGGGGTGGCAACCCAGAGAGGGACAAAGGATTCCCACTTTGTGCAAAAGATATATAAGTGTGTGGAACAGAACAAATTGGCTGCAATCATGAGAAATCCCTTAGCTACCACCTGATCTGGAACAAGGGCTGTACCAGGGGAAAGGATTGTGCCCAGACTAGGAAGGCGTCCAGTCTGTGATAGAAGCTTATTGAAACATCTGAGGGTGAGATTTCATCTGTAATCACTTTCTTACTGTATTAGGTTTAGACTTGCGTGTTTTATTTTATTTTGCTTGTCAATTCACTTTGTTCTGTCTGTTCTCACTTGGAACCACTTAAATCTTACTTTTTATATTTAATAAAATCACTTTTTACTTATTAATTTAACCCAGAGTATGTATTAACATCTGGGGGGGGGGGCGCAAGCAGCTGTACATATCTTTCTATCAGTGTTATAGAGGGCGAACAATTTATGAGTTTACCCCGTATAAGCTTTATATGGGTAAAACGTATTTATTTGGGGTTTGGACCCCATTGGGAGCTGGGCATCTGAGTGTTGGAAACAGGAACACTTTTTAAGCTGTTTTCAGTTAAGCCTGCAGCTTTTGGGGGATGTTGTTCAGACCTGGATCTGGGTTTGTAGCAGGCTAGCGTGTCTGGCTCAAACAGGCAAGGTTCTGGAGTCCCAAGCTGGCAGGGAAAACAGGTTAGAAGTAGTCTCAGCACATCAGTTAGCAGCCCCAGGGGGGTTTCTGTGATCCAACCCGTGCCACTCTCCACTCCATTATCCATGTCTTTAATGAAAATAATGAATAGTATCAGACCCTGGGCTGACTCCTGGGGGACCCTGCTAGATCTGTCTCCCCCATTTGACAATGAACAATTGATAACTACTCTTTGAATAAAGCCATTTGTGCACTGCCTTGCAGTTATTTCACCTAATCACATTTCTCTAGTTTACTTATGGGAATGTCATGTGGGACTGTCTCAAAAGCCTTCTTAAAATAGATATTTCCCATCTACTCTTTTCCTTCATCTATGAGGCTAGTAACCCTGTCAAAGAAGGAAATTAGATTTGGTTTGGTATGATTTGTTCTTGACAAATCCATTTCTTATTTCTTATAAATTTGATATAAGAAAATGTTTGGTAATTTGTTCCACTATCTTTCCCAGTATTGAATCTAAGCTGACTGGTCTATAATTTTCCACGTTCTCTTTGTTCCCCTTTCTGAAGATAGGTACTATGTTTGCCCTTCTCCAATCCTCTGGGACCTCACCCATCCTTCATGACTTCTTGAAAATAATTCCCAGTGAGTCCAAGATTGCTTCAGCTAGTTCATTAAGTGCCCTTGGATTAATTTGATCAGATCCTGCTGACTTGAATACATCTAATTTATCTAAATATTCTTTAATCTGTTCTTTCCCTATTTTGGCTTGTATTTCTTCCCCCTTGTTTATATTAATTATGCTGAGTATCTGGTCACCATTAACCTTTTTTAAGTGAAGACTGAAGTAAAATAGGCATTAAATACCTCAGCCTTCTTGATTTCATTTGCTAGCTTTCCTTCCCTGCTAACTAGAGGATCTACTTTTATTTCTTTTTCTTGCTCCTGATATATTTCAAGAACCTGTTCTTACTGCTTTATGTCCCTTAGTAGATGTGACTCATTTTGTGCTTCAGCCTTTCTGACTTTGTCCCTATATGCTTCTGCTATTCTTTTCTACTCCTCCTTAGCAATTCATCCCTGTTCCCACTTTTTGTAGGATTCCTTTTTGATTTTAAGGTTATCAAAGAGCCACTGATGGAGCCATATTGGCATCATACTATTCTTCCTATCTTTCCTTTGCATCAGGCTAGTTTGCAGTTGTGACTCTAATACTACTTCATTGAGAAACTGGCAGCTCGCTGAACTCCTTTATCCCTTAGAATGATCTTCTTCCCAGGGAACATAATCTACCAATTCTCTGAGTTTTAGTCTGCTTTTTTGAAGTCCATATTCCTTATTCTGCTGCTCACTCCTTCTCCTTGGAATCATGAAATCATTATTTCATGGTCACTTTCACCCAAATTGCCTTTCATCTTCAGATTCTCAACCAATTCCTCCCTGTTAGTCAGAATTAGTCTGAAATGGTTATTTGCCTGGTTTATTTCCTTCACTTTCTGAAACAAAAAGTTGTCTCCAATACATTTATTAATTATTAGAAACTTTGTTTTGGCTGTATTACTTTTCAAACAGATATCTGGGTAGCTAGAATCTCTCATTATTGCCAGGCCTTGTGTTTTGGATATTTATTTGTTCTAGAAATGCCTCATCCGTCTCCTCTTCCTGATTTAGTGGTCTATAGTAAACCCCTACCATTAAGTCACCCCTATTTTTTACCCCTATTATCTTTTCACAGAGAGACTCAACTGATCTGGTGCTCACCTCCTTGTGGACCTCAGAACAAGTGAACACATTCTTGATGTATAATGCAATACCTCCTCCCTTATATCTTTCTCAAACAGTATTCCAGTCATGACTTATTCCAGCAAGTCTGTGATGTCAATTGTCGTAATGTAGCTAATGTACTAATACTTCCAGTTCTTCCTGTTTGTTCCCCATACTCCTTGCATTTGTGTATAGACATGTAAGATGTTGAGCAGATTCTCCCACTGACTTCCTTCTTGTTGCTCCTATCAACCTATGTTGAAAATATCCACCTGAACTGGGTTATTTTTTTCCCTCCTTTGATAAATTCTTGGGAAAGAATGTGTGCAAAAGGTCACACAACAGGCTCTGTAAACATAATGCTTGCATTTATTTGTCTTTTGGCAGACACTAAAAGATTTTAACCCCCTCTGCCCAGGAATTAGAAAGGATCTTGACATAACCATAACTTTGTCACAGAGCTGATAGTAGGGTCGGAATAAACAGTGACTTTTGAATTTTCTGGCCCTTGGCCTTAGTTCTTGCAGTTGCCTTAGCAGACATCAGAATATCTGTCTGAGTTCTTGGGGCCTGATCCTGTACCCCCTGAATTCAGTGACAAAGCTCCTTCTGACTTCAGTGGCACAGAACCAGTTAGGCCCAGATGCATAAAGAGGATTTCCAGTATGTCTGCACTTGGAGCTGGAAGACTTAAGTTCCAGCTTGAGTAGACATACCCATGCTAGTTCTATTTGAGCTAGTGTGTTAAAAACAGCAGTGTAGCTGCAGCAGTGGGAAGGGCTAGCTGCCCGGAGCACTATCTGTTCAAGGTACTAGGTGTATATAGTTGAGTGTCTAGCCCTTCCCACCATTTGTGCCACTTTGGTTATTCTCTCTATTTTAGCACACTAGCTCTGAGCTAGTGCAGGTGTCTCCCCTCAAGCTGGAAACTATACCTCCAGCTCAGTGTTGACATACCCTTATGGGAAGTCGCCTAACCTAGGCACAAGGAAATTACGAGGACTTAGGTGCCTATCTCCACTTGGGAGTCATAGTTGTGAACTAACTCCTGGCGTTAAGGATCTAAACTAGGTCAGTCCTTTCTTGTGTCGAAACAAATCTGGGGACACTATAGCTCACTGGTTAGAGGACACTCACCCAGGATTTGGGAGACCTGGGTACATTTCCCCACTCTGATTCAGAGCAGGGACTTTTTACCATCAAGGAAGAAGGCCATATTGGCTTAAATGACCTGGTTTAAAGGAAGTGAAGGCAGCTATAAAAAATGGAAGAAAGGGGAAGGCCACAGTAAAGAATATAAATCAGAAGCTAGGAATTGTAGAAAATTGATAAGAGAAGCAAACAGACACAACAAGAAATTCAGCAGAGTTTAGGATAATAAGAGGTGTTTAAAGTGTCATGAGAACAAAAAGAAACATAACAGTGGTATTAGTCAATTACTAGATGGAAATGGTAGAATTATCAAAAATGCAGAAAAGGCAGAAATGTTCAATAAATTAGCTATTTGAGGGGAAATAGTCAGTCATCTGTTTTTGTGACTGTCATGTGATGTGGCATGTGATAACATTTTCAATTCCACTAGTATCTCAGGAATATGTTAAATAGCAGCTACTAAAGTAAGATTTTGAAATCAGAAGGTCCAGATAATTTGCACAAGGTTGTTAGCGTTTTTTTGTTTTTAAAGCTCTCTGAGTAGCTTGCTGGACTATTATTTAAGATCAACATTAAGTATTGGAACACTGGGGAAGTTCCAGAAGAAAGCTAATGTGCTAATCTTAGAGAGTAAATGGATGATCTGGGTAATTAGAGGCCTGTCCGCCTGACATCAATCCTGGGCAAGATAGTGGAGCAGCTGATACAGGACTCTACTTCTAATGAACATGAGTTTATGTTAAATGGAGAGGAAAGAGAGTGTGTGATTTTTTTTTTTTTTTTTTTTTTTACACAAGTGTGGCTGACAAAGGGAATGTTGATATAATATCCTTAGACTGCTGTAAGACTCTTGACTTGGTACCATGTGATATTTTGATTTAAACCTAAAATAACATAAAATGGCACATGTTAAATGGATTAAAAACGGGCTAACTGATTGTAAACAGGGTCTATTACATTGAGATATATCAAGCTGGGTGTGTTTCTAGAGTGGTCCCACAGAGATTGGTTCTTGGCCCTATGCTAACCATTTTTTATCAGTGACCTGGAAGAAAACACACAATCTTCACTGAAAGTTTGCAGATGACCCAAAAATTAGGGGAGTGATAAATGAAGACAGCTCATTGATAGTGATCTGGATCACTCAGTACACTGGGTGCAAACAAACAATGTGTTTTAATATGGCTAAATGTAAATACGTTTAGTAACAAAGAATGTAGGCCATACTTACAGGATGGGAGACTATCCTGGAAGTCAGTGACTCTGAAAAAGATTTGGGGGCCATGGTGGATAATCAGCTGATCATCAGCTCCCAGAGCGATATCATTGCCAAAAGGCTAATGCAATCCTTGGATGCATAAATACGGAACCTTGAGTAAGAGTACAGAGGTTATTTAACCTCTGTATTTGGCACTGGTGTGACTGCTGCTGGAACACTTTGTCCAGTTCTGCTGCCCACAATTCAAGAAGGATGTTGATATATTGGAGGCGGTTCAGAGAAAAGCCACAATAACAATTAAAGGATAAGAAAACATCTTATAGTGATAGGCTGAGCTCCTTGAGTTTATTTAGTTTAACAAAGAGAGTTCAGAGATGACTTGATTAGTCTAGAATTACCTACGTGGGGAACAAATATTTAATAATGGACTCTTCAATCTAGCAGAGAAAAGTATAACATGATCCAATGGTTGGAAGTTGAAGCTAGAAAAAAATTCCTACTCGAAATAAGGGTGTAGATTTTTAAGTGATGGTAACTAACCATTGAACCAATTTACCAAGGGTCATAGTGGATTCTTCATCACTGGCTGCTTTTAAATAAAGATTAATCTTTTTTTTAAAGGAGAGATGCTCTAGGAATTATTTGGGGAAAGTTCTGTGTTTGTACAGGAGTCAGACTAGATGACTGCAATCGTCCCTTCTGACCTTGGAATCTATGAACCCAGATCTCCCACTTCCCAGATGAGCACCCTAACCACTGGGATAGTAGGTATTCAGGGGCTGACCTCTCAGTCTCCACCATTGAAGCTGTTCCACTTTGTACAAAAGACTTAAATAGTCATTGGAGCAGGGACTTGACCCTAGGTTTCTCAGGTGAGTGGCCTAAGCACTGAGCTATAGAGTCACTTTCTGTGGTCCAATGTATATTTAAATATTTCTCTCTCCTTGCCTTCATGGCATTCTCTAGTCACACTTGCTAATAGTCTGTTTTGCAGGGAGAGTACAGCACTTTTGGTGGAGAGCCCAGAAGCTGCAGAACTTGCAGTTGTTCAGTGGACAGAGATCCAGTAACCAGGGCACTAGCCTAAGATTTTGATTCCCTACTCTGCTACAGACTTCTTGTGTGACCATAGGCAAGTCACTTAGCCTCTCTCATGAGCCTCTCTCATGTGTGAAATGGGGATAATAGCACTTCCCTAACTCTCGGATGTAGTGAGGCACTCTATGACAACAGGGAGCCATATAAGTACTTTATAGAGCATAGTAAAGGCATCACTCTATGCAGATGTTCCCTAATGGATGGCCAGGATCATCTTGATACCATCTGGAGGAATAGATAGGGGATAGTTCTCCATCAGTCTGGAGCATTCCTTGTACATCAATCTTTACATAAAAAGCATCCTGCTGCTATAGTCTTGAGTGACCTAATGCATATAACAATGACCCTGAACTGGCTTCCTGGAGGCTCATTGGAGCCCCTAATTAACAGAATCTTTGAGCTCCATGAAGCAGACTCTGGGCTTTTTGTTTTTTAAAAAAGTCTCTAGCCTTTTCCTTGTGAGGAGACTTGGAAATGCAAACCAGTTGCTAGTAGAGCAGCTGGGCTTTACTTCTGCAAGGGAAGGCTGGAGGGTCCTTCAGATCTCTCATTTATAGCTATAGATGGGATATGCCCCAAATTTACCTTGCTAACCCTCCAAGCTCTTAGGCAGGCACACAGCAATGTGATAATGAATAGGAATTGGCTTCATTTGGAGGTGCTCTTCAGGTTAGTCCAAAAATGCTAAAGCTAGCTCTGCTTGTTAATGTTTAATTCACTGAGGCTGGGACAGAAGGAGCAGCTGCAGTGTGGTCTCATCTGCTCACATGGCCTTGATTGCTAGAACTGCTAGAACATTTCTCACTAGTAATAATTTGTGTCTGTCCCAGCCTGTAGATGAAAGAGTTTGATTAGTGTGTCTTGTGCTCCATATTGAACTCAAATCTCCTGAATCACAATTTCCAGCTCTGCTGCAACTTTCTATATGACTTGGGCAAGACTCTTGTGCTCAGCACCCTACCTCTGTCTTGCCCTATTTAGACTGTAAGTGTAACTCCGACAGACCCCGGTTGTCAATGGGCGGGATCGAACCTGGGACCTCTGTGCATGAGCCACTACTGCATGAGCTAAAAACCAATTGGCCCTTAGCTAAGCTGTAGAGCAGACTCATTAATCGCTAAGTGGTCTCAGTGCCACTAGAGGGGACAGAACACCACACTCAGGAGGTGTGTGGGTTACATAAGCTCTTTGGGGCAGCAACTGTCTCATACTCATTTGTACAGCACCTAGCACAATGAGGCCCTGATATCAGCTGGGGCCTCTAAATACAACTGGAATAAGCATGTGTGTCTGAAATACTTATTGTAGGAAAGGAAAGTCAAAGATGAGACTCATTTAGTTCTAAACATGGTATCACACAAATCGTAGTCTGACTTGCTGGCACCACTGCTGACTGTGGCAGCTGCAAAACAACCAGCTGCTGCTGTGAGGAGCAGCCTCTATAAGCTGGTAGGGTAGGAGAAAGGGAACACAGCATGATGGATCAAGAGGCACAGAGCCCTAGGAAGAGTAGATGGACTGGTGGATTTAGGTTGTTAACATGGGCTGGAGGACTGACCCTTCTTGTGGGAAAGAGTATTGAATTGATGGTCTTCTTATCTTACACAGGTAATTTCACCTTTATGGAACTAAGGTGGGATATCTTAGAGAGAATCCCTTAACTTTGGCATCACATCACTTCAAAATGTTAATCTCTTATGATACTTCATCGTTCTGTTTCTTTCATATTTGTAGTAGTTCCTTTTGCTTTTTGGACATGAGACAACAAAAGTGGTATCCCAAAATGTAAGAGCCTCTTCACAACTGGTAAAGGGAGTACCTCATGGATTATGTAAAATTGAATACCTCATGCAGAATAAATGCCATTTTGGAGTTCTTTTGGGTGTGTTTCTCTGTGCATTGTAACTTGGTGTTTCTTAATTAGAGGTGTGGTGACTAAACAATTCTTGGTTTGGTTTCTCTGTCTTGCCATGACCTAATTTTTTAGACCGTGCCCAACCCTCCAGTTCTCCTAATTGGGAAAAATCTCTCAGTGAAGTCAGGACTTCAAGCTGGATAAAGATTGCTAGGACTGATTTTTGTTACTATCCAGGCTACTGTACCTCAAGCTTCATCTCCTTTATTTACTAAAGAAAACAAAGGGCATTTTTAAGTTCTAGACTTTTTGGCAAAGACTAAACTCTTTAAACCAATTATTTAAAATTGGCTTACAATTGGTGTTGCACCTTGGATAACACTGAGAGCTCTTGTTCAGATTCCTGTTGCAACAGCACAGACCTATTTTTTCATATAGTGCTAAAAATAGCATCTTCCACAATCTTCACAAATAATGAGCCATTAACATTTGTTTTAACTTACATAAATCCTGGACAATGCACATGACTTTCCTCGGTGATATGTTTAGAATACTGTGGTTTGCAGTAAAGCTTGTTAAAGAGAAGTCTGGGGGAATCAGACAGTGGCTGTATTTGCCAAACCGTTACATATGAAATTTTAAAAGCATTAGACTGATTCTGCAAACCCATACTCATGTGTGCAAAACTTTGATTTTAGTTGGATTACTCAGATGAGTAAATGTTTGCAGGATCAGGCCCTGCTGCCACACTGAAAGTCTGGGAAAGTTCACATTTACAAATGTAGTAAATGTAGCCCTCCCTCTGTGCTTTAGTTATACAAATAAGGGGATGAATATTTATATGCAGTGAAGCTAAAGTCCTCGGGTGTATTCTGTGAAATGCTGTCTGTGGTGTCCCCCAAAAACCTTGATGTACTACTTTTTTAAATACATTGCTTTTAGAGCCAACTCACAGCAGCCCAGTGCACTGTTGTACAATGATTATGAAAACTGGAGAGGCAACTTTGTAATCTAAAACGTTTCTTTATTAGGTTATCTTTCTCCTGGCATTCTAACCTCTAATTATCTCCAATCAGAATGGAGCAAATGCTGTTTTATCCCCTCAAGGCACATCAGCATTTGTGAATGGTTAACTTTGATCCCAGGTAACTATTAACATTCTTTCAGGAAACCTAAGCAGATGACATTATTTTAACCTTTCACCTAGATAGCTGTTGTTGAAAAAGTTATTATTAAACCCGGTCACATATTCAACACTTGAAACGCTGTAGAGGAGTACTCTAACCCTTAAGATATACTTGCAAAAGATTTTCCTCATACTGTTGTAGCTGCTTGAGATCTGCAAATATAAGCACTTAAAATCACTTTTCATCTTGTCTGAGTTTTCATTAACCACAATGTATTGTCAGACTATTGGCAAAGAAGTAAACACTGGCCTGGTTTACACTACGAGTTTAGGTCGAATTTAGCAGCGTTAAATCGAATTAACCCTGCACCCCACAACGAAGCCATTTACTTCAATATAAAGGGCTCTCAAAATCGATTACTGTACTCCTCCCCGATGAGGGGAGTAGCGCCGAAATCGACATTGCCATTTCGAATTCGAGTTAGTGTGGCTGCAATTCGACGGTATTGGCCTCCGGGAGCTATCCCACAGTGCACCATTGTGACCGCTCTGGACAGCAATCTGAACTCAGATGCACTGGCCAGGTAGACAGGAAAAGCCCCGCGAACTTTTGAATTTCATTTCCTGTTTGCCCAGCGTGGAGAGCACAGGTGACCACAGATAGCTCATCAGCACAGGGAACCATGCAGGCCGATAATTGAAAAAGAGCACCAGCATGGACCGTACGGGAGGTACTGGATCTGATCGCTATATGGGGAGAGGATTCTGTGCTAGCAGAACTATGTTCCAAAAGACGAAATGCCAAAACATTTGAAAAAATCTCCAAGGGCATGATGGAGAGAGGCCACGATAGGGACTCCTATCAGTGCCGCGTGAAAGTTAAGGAGCTCAGACAAGCCTACCACAAAACCAAAGAAGCAAACAGAAGGTCCGGGGCAGAGCCACAGACATGCCGCTTCTACACTGAGCTGCATGCAATTTTAGGGGGGGCCGCCACCACTACCCCACCTCTGACCGTGGATTCTGAGGAGGGGGTAATCTCAGCCATGCCTGAGGATTCTGCGGACGGGGAAGATGAGGAGAAGGAGGACGATGAGTTTGCGGAGAGCACACAGCACTCCGTTCTCCCCAACAGCCAGGATCTTTTTCTCAGCCTGAATGAAGTACCCTCCCAAGGCAGTATCCCAGACCATGAAGCCATGGAAGGGACCTCTGGTGAGTGTACCTTTGTAAATATAAAGCCTGGTTTAAAAGCAAGCATTTTTTAATGATTATTTTGCCCTGAGGACTTGGGATGCATTCGTAGCCAGTACAGCTACTGGAAAAGTCTGTTAACGTGTCTGGGGATGGAGCAGAAATCCTCCAGGGACATCTCCATGAAGCTCTCTTGGAGGTACTCCAAAAGCCTATGCAGAAGGTTTCTGGGCAGTGCAGCCTTATTCCGTCCTCCATTGTAGGACACTTGACCACGCCATGCTAGTAGCAAGTAATCTGGTATCATTGCATGACAAAGCCTGGCAGCGTATGGTCCCAATGTTTGCTGGCATTCAAGCAACATCCGTTCTTTATCTTGCTGTGTTATCCTCAGGAGAGTGATATCGTTCATGGTAACCTGGTTGAACTACGGGGATTTAATTAAAGGGACAGAGATGGCCATTCCTACTGGGCTGTTTGCCTGTGGCTGAAAAGAAATCCTTCCCTGCAGTTAGCCAAGCGGGGGAAAGAGGAGGGCATTGGCGCTGAGCTTTTCATGTCTGGCTAGTAGGGATCTTCCCTGATACCACCCAGGCGGTGGAAGGAGGGATAAAGCGATCATTCCAGAGAATTGGATGGGGGGGGGGGTTAGTTTGGTTTCTGCTGCTGCACATTAACAGGAAAACCACAGCACTCAACAGGCTTTGCTTGGTATGTGGGAAAGGAGGGCGCTGCTTTTAGGAAGGTTGCAGAAGCCGAAAGACAATGGCTTACCATGGCTGTATGCAAGCCGAATTCTGTTGCCCGGACCTTCATCTGTGATCTCTAACACCAAAGCCACAGGCACTCAATATTAAGATGCAAAATGCGACCTTGTACTGAAATCACATGTGCTATGTAATGTGAATAGTGTTGTTCACTGTGAAAGAGAATAAGCATTGTTCTGTAAAATGTATCTTTAAAAATATTTCTCTCCCTTTTTACCCTCTCGCAGCTGCAAATTTTTCAGGCCTCCCTCCTCTGTCCCGAAGGCTATCTCAGATAAGGCGGTGAAAAAAACACGCATGAGACGAAATGTTCTCTGAAATCATGGAATCGACCCGCAATGAAAGAGCTCATCTGAATGAGTGGAAGGACACGGTATCCCAGTACAGGAAATCTGCCAGTGAATGTGAGGACAGGAGGGACCAACGTGAGGACAGAAGGGACGAATGTGAAGAGAGGAGGGACACTCGAGATGAGAGGTGGTAGCAGGAGGATCAGAGGAGGCAGGATGCAACAGTGGGGCTGCTGCGTGACCAAACGAACATGCTCCAGCGTCTGGTGGAGCTTCAGGAATGGCAGCAGGATCACAGAGTGCCGCTGCAGCCCCTGTATAACCGCCCTCCCCATGTTCCATAGCCTCCTCACCCAGACGTGTAAGAATGTGGGGAGGGGGGAGGCTTTGTGCACCCTCCCACTTCACCCCGGTGGACAGCCTAAGCAAAAGGCTGTCATTATTTTGAATTTCTTAAGTGGCCTTTTCCTTCCCTCCTATCCTCCTCCCAAACCCCACCCGGGCTACCTTGTCAGTTTTCTCCCTCTTTTTATAATCAATTAATAAAGAATACATTATTTTTAAACAATAGTGACTTTATTTCCTTTGAAAGCAAGCTGTGATTGAAGGGGGAGGGTGGATAGCTTACGGAGAATGAGTCAATCAAGGGGGCAGGTTTTCATCAAGGAGAAACAAACAGAACTTTCACACCGTAGCCTGGCCAGTCATGAAACTGGTTTTCAAAGCTTCTCTGATGCGCAGTGCTCTTCTAATCGCCCTGGAGTCTGGCTGCGCGTAATCAGCAGCCAGGCAATTTGCCTCAGCCTCCCACCCCGCCATAAAGGTCTCCCCCTTACTCTCACAGAGATTGTGGAGCACACAGCAAGCAGCAGTAACATGAGCGAGTCAGTAACATGCACCAACAACCCTTTAAACGTCCAAATGCACATTCTACCACCATTCTGCACTTGCTCAGCCTGTAGTTGAACAGCTCCTGACTCCTGTCCAGGCTGCCTGTATATAGCTTCATGAGCCATGGCATTAAGGGGTAGGCTGGGTCCCCAAGGATAACTATAGGCATTTCAACATCCCCAACGGTTATTTTCTGGTCTGGGAAGTAAATCCCTTGCTGCAGCCTTTTAAACAGATTAGTGTTCCTGAAGAGGCGAGCGTCATGAACCCTTCCTGGCCATTCCACGTTGATGTTGGTGAAATGTCCCTTGTGATCCACCGGTGCTTGCAGCACCATTGAAAAGTACCCCTTGCAGTTTATGTACTGGCTGCCCTGGTGCTCCGGTGCCAAGATAGGGAATCCCGTTGCAGCAAAGCCATCCACTATGACCTGCACATTTCCCAGAGTCACTACCTTTGGTAGCAGCAGCTCAGTGATTGCTTTGGCTACTTGCATCACAGCAGCCCCCACAGTAGATTTGCCCACTCCAAATTGATTCCAAACTGACCGGTAGCTGTTTGTGTTGCAAGCTTCCACAGGGCTATCACCACTCGCTTCTCAACTGTGAGGGCTGCTCTCATCTTGGTATTCTTGCACTTCAGGGCAGGGGAAAGCAAGTCAAAGTTCCATGAAAGTGCCCTTACGCATGCGAAAGTTTCACAGCCACTGGGAATCCTCCCAGATCTTCCACACTATGCGGTCCCACCAGTCTGTGCTTGTTTCCTGGGCCCAGAATCGGCGTTCCATGGCTATAACCTGCCCCATTAACAGCATGATCTCCAAAGCGCCGGGGTCCACAGTTTGAGAGAATTCTGTTCTCCATGTCCTCATCACTCTTGTCGCCGCGCTACCGTCGCCGTCTCCTCCTCGCCTGGTTTTTCAGGTCCTGGTTCAGCATAAACTGCACGATAATGTGCGAGGTGTTTACAATATTCATGACTGCTGTCTTGAGCTGAGCGGGCTCCATGCTTGCCGTGGTATGGTGTCTGCACAGTTCACCCAGGAAAAAAAGGCACGAAATGGTTGTCTGCCGTTGCTTTCACGGAGGGAGAGGTGAGGCTGTACCCAGAACCATCAGCAACAATGTTTTTTGCCCCATCAGGCATTAGGATCTCAACCCAGAATTCCAATGGGCGGGGGAGACTTCGGGAACTATGGGATAGCTATGGGATAGCTACCCACAGTGCAATGCTCCGGAAGTCGACACTAGCCTCAGTACATGGACGCACACCGCCAAATTAATGTGCTTATTTTGGCCACATGCACTCTACTTTATACAATTGGTTGCCAAAAATCGAATTCTGTAAATTTGGAATAATCCTGTAGTGTAGACATACCCACTGAAACCACACATAGATCAAGAGGGCTCAGTTCCCCAAAACAATGTGACAATACTGTTGAATGATGAAGTCTGTAAGTCAGACATGGGGATGATTCTCTGTCACCACGCTGAGAGGGTGAAGAGGATGCAACTGGATCCAATGAAATTTGATCTGGTGGAGCATCTAGAAGTATGAACGTTACTGAAGCTTCGCTGAAGCATGAAGGACAGATGTGCCACCCTTTCTTATGTGTAGTAGCACCTTACTCTGCACCCCCAGGGTGAAGTACTAGTCAATTTGAGTGACACAATCTGGCCCTAAGGGTTTAAGATGATTTGAGATGTCTAGACATCTCAGATAAGGTTCTTCTGAATAGTACACCAACACTACAAAGAGGGTTATGCAGGGAGAGGGCATCGTTCAATGGCAAAGGTCCATTTCAATTTTCAAATGCTGTGGTTCTGACATTGCCTAATGGCAGCTCAGCTATGTGATCTGAGTTTGCAAGAACATCTTACACAAAGCTGAAGAGAACTGTTTTATTCATCTAGAGAACTCAGCTTCATACATTCATGTACCTTCCATAAGTTAGGGGTTTTCAAGTTTCATAGCGCATGTTACAGGAGTGCTTGATAAAAGATGTCTGTACATAGCTACAGAGCTAGTGAATAGATAAAATGCTAGTAGATGGCACTCAAGAACATGCAGTGTAGTTACTGGGTATAGTAGAACTACTACAATGTCTTGTGCACTGCAAATGGCTTCCTTTCGTACTGTTCTTCACATCAACTTTTAATAGTGTGGACCACAAGTTAGTTGAGAGAGTCTCATGTACTCCTCCAATTCAGTTAGATGGGCCACTGTCCCCCATTTGCAATCCAATAGCACCCCCATGGCAAATTGACCAATGGTACACATAGAAATTTAACTTTAAGAAAGTGTTTATGTATATCTTCCTTCAGTGTATTGTTTTTAAATGCATCAAAGGCAAGCTAGCACAATGTGACTGTGATGATCCACAGGTCATGGTTTGGAATTCTGGGTCAGTGAACCAAAAGTTTAAGCACTATTTTTTTTATTTCACCATAGAAGTGGCTGTTGCCTTTTTGGAATACTTTTTTTCTAAGTTAAATATTCCACAACTCTGCTTTTTCTAAGTTAAATATTCCTCAACTCTGCTTACACAACAGATGACTTCTGTACTTTTTCCCTTGAAGTTAATGGAAGAGAATAATATAAACTGATCAGTCCTTCCACTTTATCCAGAGAGTCAAAGGGACATTTGATTAAAGAGTAGCTAATTTAGAGCAAATAGAAAAGAAAATACTCCCTTATATAGCATAGTCCAGAGGTAGGCAACCCAAAGACTGCACGCGAGCTGATTTTCAGTGACACTCACGCTGCTGGGTTCTGGCCACCGGTCCGGGGCACTCTGCATTTTAATTTAATTTTAAATGAAGCTTCTTAAACATTTTAAAAACCTTATTTACTTTACATACAACAATAGTTTAGTTATATATTATAGACTTATAGAGCGAGACTACCTAAAAACGTTAAAATGTATTATTGGCATGCAAAACCTTAAATTAGAGTGAATAAATGAAGACTTGGCACACCACTTCTGAAAAGTTGCTGACCCCTGGCATAGTCAATCTCTAAAATGTACTACCACAGGTGACTGAGTCACACTGGCTGGATTTTTTTTGTGTTGGATAGCTCTCTGGCTATTAGCATCCATAACTATACAAGCAAAGACAATAGTAAAAAATGGTTAATCAAATCTTAAGTTTTAAGGCATACGTTGAGATTTGATTACCTGTCCCTTTCCTTACCTCTAAGTCCAGACATAATATTTAAGCTATAACTTTTGGTGGTGGTTTTCATTTTGGCAATACTTCAGACACTGTGGGATATTTTTTGAAATACTAGTTAAAACTGCAAATCAAACTAAATCTGTTTTTATACTTGAACTTATGATCTATAGGAATATGGAGAATGTTACACTAAGCTTCTCCTACCCACTTGTGACTGAATTACTTTTCTCCTCTTTAAACCATTCTTTCACTGCTTCTTGGACTACGAAACGTGCAAAATCTAGGTTTTAAGAATGTGGTTATACCAGTAACACTTGCAGTAAACAAGCTTTGTTGTTGGGAACATATATGGACATAATACATCCCTCCCCTCGGTAACTCAATTATACATATAAAAGCATGCGGTAAATCAAATCAACTTTGCAAGAATACATATATAAGCATGCCATAAACAAAGCCTCAACCTTACAAATTTAAGCATAGGAGTTCTTACTGTTAGCTTTGTCTTTCCTATTATCCACCTCATCTCATTGTTACTGGTGATTTATTTCAAATTAGCTTGTAAGCTCTTTAGGATAAGGAACATGACATCCTGTGTTTGTACCAGGGCTGGTTCCAGGCACCAGCGCAGGAAGCAGATGCGTGGGGCAGGCAATGGACAGGGCGGCACGTCTGGGTCTTCGGCGACAATTTGGCGGCGAGTCCCTCAGTCCCTCTCGGAGGGAAGGACTGGCCACTGAATTGCCGCCGAAGAATGAAGCGGCACAGTACAGCTGCCGCCGAAGTGCTGCCGATTGTGGCTTTATCTTTTTTTTTTTTTTTTTTTTTTTTTTTTTCCTCTTCGCCGCTTGGGGTGGCAAAAAAGCTGGAGCTGGCCCTGGTTTGTACAGTCCTCAGAACAGGCCTGTGTTTATTATAAGAGGGCGTGGAAGACGAAGATCAGATTTCAGGAGAGGCCTACTTTGGTGAGGTCTCCAAGAGTTTAGGAATGCAATTTAATGGCTAGGCTGCTACAGGACAAAACACTGGCCTCTCTGCTTAATAAAGGTTTTCCTACAGCTCTGCCTTTACTTGCGGCATCCAGTCTTACTGCTAACAAAACAGGGCCTTGATCTTGACTGGAACCTCTGCCATTACCACAATACAAATGCTATTTTTAATTATTTCCTGATTTGTAACCCCAGAATGAAGGGGAGAAACAGCCAATAACAGAAGATAAGAAGGCAAGGAAGAAGAGAAGAGCAACTAGTTCTACAAGAAGCGGGGAAGAGACAATGGAGGTAGCCAGAGATTAAAGCCCCAGGAGGCAGAAGATTGCAAGTGAAAACGGAAGACAAGACTTGCAGCCAGAAGGAACAGAAGGGGGAAGACCTGAGATTTGCATCAACACCATGAAGAGGCAGTTCTACATAATTCGGGACTTCTTACTAAGATCATCAGCCAGGTCTGTCACTGGAGCTGATCCAGCGAATAGAAGTGTGCTGTCTTCCTGGAGCGAAGATGCAGGATGTGAACCTGAGTCTGAAGAAGATCCTAATAGGAGCAGGAAAGAATCGGATTACTTTTCCTGTGGGAACAAATGCTGCTGCTAAAGTCTCACTGGGACACATCAAGGAAGACACATTTAACAAAATGGAGGCTCAAGAGATCTTCAGTGTGAGTCTGTCCCTCTAGAGGACAGTGAAAATAAGACAAGATTATGATGGTTGTCACATGGCTCAGGCAATGGTGCTCTTAGGAGAGCTTTGGGATGTTCAACCACTAGAAGGCATTCCTTGTTCTCATGGGATGTACTCCACCTGAGTAGGGAGGGAAATAGACTTCTGGGATGGAGGTTGGCACAACTGATTAAAGACTTTTAAACTAGGAATTTGGAGGAGGTGGCTGAGATGCTCTTGTAATTTCCATGTCTGAATCTAATACTGGGGGAGGAAAATCAACAGAGAGGATGCAGATTGCTGCTATAAATACCCAGGATCTGATTTTGGATATGGATACAGACTTTTTAACTATTAATAATCACACAATTCCCAGTAGCATTTCCCATATAGAGATTGGAGGACAAATGCTACTAATAGGGCCCAAATATTCCTGGCTCTGATAATTGACAGATTTCTTCACCAAATAGTCACTGAAGCAACAAGAGGTGATGCCATTTTAGATTTAGTATAGGTAAGTAGCAAGGACCTCATGGAAAAACTGGTTGTAGAGGACAACCTTGGTTTGTGTGATCATGAGTTAATTCCCTTTAAACTAAATGGAAGAATATACAACTAAGTCTGTAAGTAGGGTTGTTGATTTCAAAGGGATAAACTTCTTTAGAAAATGAAGGGAAATAGTTCAGGAAGTGGACTAGCCTGAAGAATTCAGCAGTCTGAATGTGGAGTAAGCTTAGAATTAGTTTCTGCAACTTTGACTTAAAATGGCTGGAGCTTGCATCCCAAGCAAGGAGGAAAATAATTCATAGGGAAGGGTGGAAGACCAAACTGGATGAACAAGCATCTCAAACTGGTTATTAAGGGGAAGTGGAAAGGCTCTAAAGAATGGATGAAGGGATGGATTAGCAAGGAAAGCTACATCTTGAAAGGTTTCAGAGTAGCAGCCGTGTTAGTCTGTATCCGCAAAAAGAACAGGAGTACTTGTGGCACCTTAGAGACTAACAAATTTATTAGAGCATAAGCTTTCGTGGACTACAGCCCACTTCTTCGGATGCATATAGAGTGGAATAAATATTGAGGAGATATATATACACACATACAGAGAGCATAAACAGGTGGAAATTCTTACCAACTCTGAGAGGCCAATTAAGTAAGAGAAAAAAATTTTTTTTTTAAACTCCTCAATATTTATTCCACTCTATATGCATCCAAAGAAGTGGGCTGTAGTCCACGAAAGCTTATGCTCTAATAAATTTGTTAGTCTCTAAGGTGCCACAAGTACTCCTGTTCTTTCTACATCTTGAAGGTCAGGAAGTGTGGGGGGAAAGTGAGAACTGCCAAAAGCCAAGCAGAGCTGGACTTTGCAAAGGCTATCAAAATCAACAATAAAAGCTTCTTTAGCCATGTAAATAGAAAACAAAGAACTAGAACTGCAAGGTGCTGAGGATGGGGTGAAGATTAGAACATCTAGATATGACTCAACATAAAAGAACATTTTGCCTTGGTTTTTAATGAGGGTGGTGAGGAGCTCATTGGTAGTGGCAGGGTGGCTAATGGGAACAAGAGCAGGGAATTAGAAATGACTACATCTGAGGTAGAAGCCAAACTCAAACAGCTTAATGGGTCCAAATCAGGGAGCCTGAATAATCTCTATCCAAGACACCTGACATTGCAAGCCCGATAGCAAGGATTTTTAATGAATCTGTAAACTTAGGGGTTGTACTCTGACTGGAGACTTGGAAAATATAGTACCTCTATCTAAGAAATGAGAAAAAAGTTATCTGGAAAACTACAGGCCCATTAGTTTGATTTCCATTGCATGCAAGGTTTTAAAACAAATTTTGAGAGAGAGTAATTAAAGACATACAGGTAAATGGCAATTTGGCCTAAAATACGACTTTTTTTTTTCAAAAGGTAGGTGTCTGACCAACCTGAGCTTTTTCTTGAGATAACTGATTTTCTAGGCCCAAGGTTCTCAAACTGTGGTCTGCAGACCAGCAGTGGTCTGCACGCTCCATTCAGGTGGTCTGCAGATAGTTCCCTCTAAGGTGCATGCCTGGGTGGCCGCACACAAGACAATGAAGGGCCACCCACCTAATTAGTGGAGCAGCGGATGGCAGGTGAGGTGGGGAATAGGGGGTAGGTGGGAGGGGGCAGTGTGTTGAGAAGAAGGGGTGGGGGGAATTTGGGACGTGCAGGGCTGGTGGCCAGAGAGAGGCGACTTTCCCCAGCTTCAGGGCTGTGGTTGCGGGGAGAGACGGCCCTCCTTCCCAGCCTCAGCTCTGTGGCCACTATGGCAGGGGAGAGACCCCCCCCCGCTCCTTCCCAGCCCCAGCTCAGGAGCTGCCGCGGCGGGGGAGAGAGGGCACATCCATCGCCTTAGAAAGGTAAGACTACAGATATTAAAATATAAGTTGTGTGCTTTTATTTGTAAAACAAAATGTGAATTATTGATTTTTCTTTAATATAGCGCTTTTATCCAAAGCGCTTTACAATAGTTAGCTAACGGTACAAACAACATTTGGAGAGATCATTAAGGGGTCTGCTGAGACCCTCAGCAATTTTCAAGTGGTCTGCGGAAAAAAAGTTTGAGAACCACTGTTCTAGGCCAAGGAAATGCAGTAGATCTATTCTACCTGGATTTCAGTAAAGCATTTGATACAGTAGCACATGGTAAACTATTTGTTAAATTGCAGAAGATGAGGATTAGTATAAGAATTGAAAGGTGGGTAAAGAACTAGTTAAAGGGGAGGCCACCACTGGTCATACTGAAAGGTGAACTGGAATGAGGTTACTAGTGAGTTCTTCAAAGATTGGTCTTGGAGCTAATCTTATTTAACATTTTCATTAAGGACTTCGCTCCCACTTCTTGTGCCATGCTAATAATTTATCTGCAAATTTTGGGAGGTATTGCCACTATGGAGGAGGACCAGAGTAACCTACAAGAAGATCTGGATGACCTTAACTTCAGTAATAGAAATAGGATGAAATTTAATAGTGCACAGTGCAAGGTCATGCACTTAAGGACCAATGCGTTATTTAGTATAAACTGTGTACTTACCAGTTGGAAGTGACAATGGAGGAGAAAGACCTGGGTGTATTGGTTGATCACAGCATGATTATGAGCTGCCTGTAGGATGTGGCTGTGAAAAAGGCTAATTAGGTTAAGAGAAAGAGGGAAATATTATCTTTGTTCAAGGCACTGGTGGGACCTCATCTAGAATACTGTGTGCAATTCTGGTCTCCCATTTTTGGGAGATGAATTCAAAGTGGAACAGATGCAGAGATGGCCTATTTGGATGATCAGAAGAATGGAGAAACTAAGCTTGTGAGAGGAGACATAAGGTGCTTGGCTTGTTTAGCCTAACAATGAAGGTTGAGAGGAGATATGATTGCTCTCTATAAATAAGTCAGAGGGATAAGTTGCACGGAGGGAGAAGTTTATTTAAGTTAAACGCCAGTATTGGCACAAATCAAATGCAAAATGCCTACTTTGCGTGTGTGACACAGTGAGCAACATTGCTCTCTAGTTACTGTCCCACAGAGGATAGTAGGACCTGTCACTGCTGCTACATAAGCAAGTTCCCTTCGCTCAAGTGGCAGAGGTCTGTCATTTGAGCTGAAGAACAAGGATTTTAGCCCCATTCCCAAAGGTAGATGTGGTGTCTATACACCAGGATTCAGTACACTATGACCACTAAACCTTAGGCCCAACAGATATTCCCTTGTGTGGACACTCTTAAATCATTTTGAGTGCCTACTACTAACACTACTATTAGCTTAATAAATTGAACTAAACTAAATCAATACATGGCACCCTCTAAAACTACTTTAAGAATGTCCACAGAAGGGGGTTGCCTTGATTTAAATAGATTTATAAACCAATTGAGTCAAACTGGAGCAATTTCTATGGAGCAGAGCCTTTAGCTCTTGTATAGAAGAATGTCCATCTGCATCTTTGATAGCTCCATTCAAGTGGTACCAAACTACTTTAATATTCTTAGACGACAAACCAAAGCAAAACTGAGCAACACATTGTATTAGGATTTGACAATACATCAGGAAAGGCTATCCTTCACAAAGATAGGAATAAATATCTATGGGATGGCTATAGCTACCATTACTTTAGTATCCAAGCAACTCCCAATGCTAGCAACACCCTTATGAAACAGCGCAGTGCTATTTATCCCCATTTTACAGAAGGGGAGATGAGGCTAAGTGACTTGGCCAAGGTCATACAGGAAGTACATAGCCAAGCCAGGAGTTGAACCAAGGTTTCCCGAGTCTCAAGCTTGCGCTGTAAGCACTGGATCAACATAACACATCAAACTCACTGACGTTTCAAAGGACTCAGCTATCTGTTTGGTTAATAGAAACAGGCGTATAAGAGTAAAGTCAAAAGTTTAAATTGATTACTAGTAAAACCCCTTGGACTTTCAACACTTAACACTACTTGCTCAGTGGTAAGAGTTAAAGTGCAAACTGAAATGTGCAGAAAGAATAGCCAACTTTGGGACAACCACAGTGTATGTCAAGGGAAACAAAATCTTGGGAGACTTCAGATCTTAAGTTATTCCAAATATATCACCAGGAAAACAAAATCTTAAGGGGGAATACTTGTTTTCTAATGGTATCTTGGGTCCAAAAGTAAAGATGAAACATAAATATTTAACATTGCAATAAGGTAATGTCATTTAAGCTAGGTTCCCTGGAACCATACGCTAGCTAAGTCTCTCTAGAATAAAATTTGCTGCAGGCATGCCCCTCATCCAACTCAGCTTCAGCACAGGGGGTGGGTTGGAAAAGGGCTGGGTTTGCCAGCTGAGAATTCCCCATTATGCTCACGTAAAGCGAAAGAGCAAGAATCTGGCCCAGTGCAGTGTACCTTGGCATGAGTCAACAGTGTGCTCTTTGAGTTAACAGTGTGCTCTTGTTGCCAAGAAGGCTAACGGCATTTTGGGCTGTATAAGTAGGGGCATTGCCAGCAGATCGAGGAACGTGATCGTTCCCCTTTATTCGACATTGGTGAGGCCTCATCTGGAATACTGTGTCCAGTTTTGGTCCCCACACTACAAGAAGGATGTGGAAAAATTGGAAAGAGTCCAGCGGAGGGCAACAAAAATGATTAGGGGTCTGGAGCACATGACTTATGAGGAGAGGCTGAGAGAACTGGGATTGTTTAGTCTCCAGAAGAGAAGAATGAGGGGGGATTTGATAGCAGCCTTCAACTACCTGAAGGGGGGTTCCAAAGAGGATGGAGCTCGGCTGTTCTCAGTGGTGGCAGATGACAGAACAAGGAGCAATGGTCTCAAGTTGCAGTGGGGGAGGTCCAGGTTGGATATCAGGAAAAACTATTTCACTAGGAGGGTGGTGAAACACTGGAATGCGTTACCTAGGGAGGTGGTGGAGTCTCCTTCCTTGGAGGTTTTTAAGGCCCGGCTTGACAAAGCCCTGGCTGGGATGATTTAGCTGGGAATTGGTCCTGCTTTGAGCAGGGGGTTGGACTAGATGACCTCTTGAGGTCCCTTCCAACTCTGATATTCTATGATTCTATGATTCTATGATGCTTGGATCATTGGATCAGTAGAAACAATTCCAACAGCCGAGATGTCAAAACTTTCTGCAGCCCCCCTGGGTTTTGCTTGGTGGTCTGGTTTAGGTCTATACATCTTAACTTAAAAGATCAGTTGACATCACTGTGGTGCTAGGGCAGCAGCATAATGCAATGTATGACCACTAAAATCAACAAGGGTCATGTATAGTCTTAGTGCATCTGAATATGTTTATAGACTCAAATAGAAAAAGCTGACATTAAGGAACCTATAAAAACAGAATTGTTCACAATACCACTGAAGATGACAGAATTTTGTCCATGCACCAAGACACATTGTTGCTTTTCAGACAATAGATGGTGAACCAGAGCAAGGAAGAACATTCACAGTTGTAAACCCTCAACTATAGCAACAGCTTCCACTGAGTACTTGGTAAAACCTTTCCAAAAAGTGGTCCAGTTACCAGAGCCTGAGCCTTGCCAGCCTGAGTCAACTGAGCTGCAGCAGCTGTGGGTTTTTTATTTCCATGTAGATGTAGCCAGTATCGCTGGTCCGGGGGACTCCTCCAGCAGTTAGGGACAGCCTAGGGACTTCCCAAGCTACCCCTGACTGCCTGGGAGCAGCACAGAGAGTCCCCCAGGAATTGGGGGCAGCCCAGAGAGCCGCTGTTCTATTTCCTTGTGGAAAAAAAATTGAACGGGAACAGGATGTGGTGGTGTTTTTGGTTGCTTTTTCAAAATGAAAGCACTTTGTAATATCCTTTTCTGGGGGAATTTTTTTGTAAGTGTTGGAATTTCCCACAGCACAGGAATTGAGGTTTTGACTAGCTCTGATTAAGAGAACCATGGCATCATAGCCCCTGCTTCCCAAAGCAATACTAAAGTAACAGAATACTTGAGTCAAAAACCTGCTTGAAAGTGGGATATATAAGCACGAGCTGATACTTACAGAGGACTATAAGTTGACTGTGCAGCCAAGTGCAAGTTGCACAGAGGGGGGCTCAGCTGCCTCCACAGCACAGATCCTTTCCCCATGTCAGACCCTATGGAGTGTATCACACAAGTCTGGGATTTGTGCTAAGGGAGCAGGTGAAGACTGGGTGGGTTAGAGACAGGGAACTCGCATCATTTCCCACATTCAGCCCCATGGGGCTTATCAGAAAAGAGGCTACAGCTCCAATCTGTGTTACCACTTCTCTGGAGGTTGTGGAGACAGCTGTGATCAAGTGCAGTGCCTAACTGCGTGGAGAAAGTTAGGGTCCATCAGGGTCTAGAGCTGGTGCAGAAGTATGTACAGCCATTGCTTCCCATTGATTCCTGAGTATCTGCTAGGGTTGAGGATGGGCCTTGCACTCATTTCTATGTGAGGGGTGGTCAATTCTGTTGGGGATCCTTACAGCGATAACCCTAACAAAGAGGAATCTCTCCCACAGACATTACTGCAGGATGAGATGACCTGGTCCTTCAGAGGGGCCTAGTGACCTTTTAGCCAACTTTCAAAATTGGGAAGGATTGCATCAATTTTGGACTAGTTGCTGTAAGCACTGTTGCATTAGAATTCCTCTAAGCTGTTATACAAAACCTGTAATTATGAAATTGTCAATATGGTGAAAAATCAGAGGCTAGACAAGGGACTTTAAAGAGTTTGTAAATGTATTGGTAAAGGAAGTTAATTCAATCAAATGTGAATTAATCCAGCAATAACTAAAACATCTGACCTTTGTATGCATAAAAGTTTCACACACTCTAATTCATAACAAAAATAACTCAGAACTAAACTGTTGCTACATGTTCATTTTAAATTATTCCCTTTATCATTACACAGCCTAGAAATCATCTGAACATTATGCACTAGTCATGTAGGAGCATATCTAGGTAGTTTCTTTGGTACAGATATTTTTCCTAATGTGAAAGACTATGTTATCATATCTGAACTGTATAAATTATAAATTGCCAATGATGATGAAGGTGCTGCTGTAATGTACTGCTGGGGATACCTAGAACTGTGAGCCACTGTTACCGCTCTGCCTCAGTAAGAGGAAGTTTTGAGCAAATAGATTATCAGCTTCCTGCCACACCAGTCTGTCTTCCTCACCAGCAAACTCCTCAAGTCTCTCCAGACCCAGACCTTGCTACCAGATAACAATCAGTTAACTCCAGCCCCCGAGCTCTTCAGAAACATTTCTCTGCAATGCACAGCCCCTACCACTGTGCATTCGCAGAAGATATTAAGTTTGCTGCTTTGTTAGTCAGCACGTCACAACTTATCAGTCTAACTGGGGTAAATACACCCTTCCCTTTCAACCTAGTATGGAATTGGTTTATAGTAAAACAAGTTTAACAAAAGAGCATGGATTAAGTGATACCACGTAAAAGAAAGACAGACAGAGATGGTTACAAGCAAATAAAAGTGAAAAGGTGCATCTAAAAAGCTAAAATTTAGTCTAGGAAGATAGTCTTTGTTCAAGATGGTTTCTCTCACGTCCAGTCTCCTTTCCAGATTTTTACAGGCACAGAGATTATATTGCTTGGTTTCTTTGCCTTGATCTCCTGAGGCAAAGGATGAAGATGAAGTCTGTTCCTTATATCCACAAAGGGATGTTGTTTCTTACAAGTCAGGAAGGCCTCCTGGGGATTCTGTGTTTCTCTGGGGTGCAGGAGCCAGGTTAATTCTCTGTCTTTCGAGTTCAGCAACAGAATAACCCCTCCAGTTTAGCTTGATGGATTTGTTTATGGCTAATATGTAAATTGAGATAAGCCCACATTCTTTTGACTAGGTCACACCTGTTTATCACCTTTAAAAGTGGACAGCCTAGCCTAGGTAAACGTGTTCTAGTAACATCATACAGAGGGAATTTATAACTTCACATATAAGGGTAACGTGCATTTTACAATTATACTAATAACCAGCATGTTTTTAACTTTCAAATGATACCTCACAAGGCACATTTTGTATAAATATTGTTGCAGTTGTGTGTAGTCTGTGAACCCTACGGTCACAGCCACTATATGAATCTAAATAGATCAGTCTTTTTAGTTCTGATTCAGGCTCTGATATGGTTCCCCTGAATTCCTGACCCCAAATCATATACAGATATAGAAATGTTTTCCATGGTCACGTCAGGAAGTGATATTTGGTGTTGTCAAAGTGGAAAAGTGTCTTAACAAGATTGTCCGATGATGATCATCTTCAACCTTCGAGAAACATTCTAAGCAATGTTTCAGATTAAATAAAATGAGGTCAATATGCAGTGGCTGCATTTTCAGATGCTGGGACTGACTGTATTGTAGCCAGCACCTATTGGGTGCAGCAGAAAGATAGGGCATGCTCCCCCAAAATCTGTCTGGCACTGGCCCTAGGTACAACTTAAACCCGCTGGTGGGGTTGCTTTAACATGTATCAGCTGACAGCGGTCCCCAAGCAAACTTTCACTGTGTACAGCTGGAGAACAGTGGGCTTTGGTCACACCTCTTCCATGCCCCTCCATATCTCGTTTTGCCAGAGGATGTACATAGGGTGGTGTATGAGACTCTGTACCCTCTGTGAACTGTTGCATGCCAGGGGGCATACGTGGCTAGGGGAACATAGTCAAGCTTTCCTTCTCTGAGTTGTCTGGATGGCGTAAAAGGAATCGAGTGGGACAGAATCTGCTCCCCTGAGTAGCTGTTGCGTGTACTTTGTTTTTAAATCACCTTTAACCATTGAACTGCTTCAACTGAAATCAGGGGCAAACATTTTCCAATGGAGACAGAATCAGATCCACTTTCTAGAAATAATATCAGTGGAAAAAATTCCCTGGAGAATAATAATGGCAATAAATTTGTGGCGTATTTTGGCCAATGAACCCATATATAAGATGAGCTTAGCGTATAAAGAATACTGCAAGTACTGTACTGAATATACACAAGACAATCTCAATGGTTAAGACCAAACTTTTGTAACCTTTCTGGCAAGTGGAGTCAGGAGCAACAAGGGTTGGGTTCAATAGCTAGGGGTTTCTCTCAACAATGCAAAACAGAACTGACTTAAGCCCCCACTCCTGACATACCAGGGTTCAGTTCACACCGGGGAGGAGGTGGGAGGTGTTACCCCTGCCCTGTAACCTGTGGTGTCTTACAGTGCCTTCCTGAAGTAGCTCCTACCTGGGCCACTTAAACAACCTTCCAGCATGCAAGTCACACCCAGAGTGTGTGTGTGTGTGTGTGTGTGTGTGTAACTGCAGCCCCTCCCCCCCCCCCAGTTATACCCTGACTCTAACCAGCCTTGATTATACTGCAGGGTGACCCCAACAAACCCCCAATGCTGGATTTTCCATCTGAAATGTATGTCCTCTACTACCCAGCCCTCTCCTGGACGTACAAATATACTAAGTCCGTTATTCCTTTAAGGCAATAATATGCCAGATAATTATTTTAAATAGTTACTTAGGGCTTGTCTACACTGCCAAGATGTCAACAAAACTTAAGAGACTTAAAGTGAGTACAAATAATGCAAAATAAAAGTCAGAAATAGTTACAAGAAAAATAAAGATAAGAAGCTTACTAGTGCCTAATTTAATAAACTATATTTACAAGCAAAATTTCTCACCACATGCTTCCAGCAAGATTACTGACCAAACTCTTCAATGCAGGACCTCTCCCTCCTTCCCGCCTCACCTCACCCAGTAGTCCGACGGCTGTTTTCCTTTGTTGTCTTAGGTGCAACATGAGACAGATAGGAAGAAAAAGGGTGTGTGTGTGTGTCTTGGAACATTTGCCCCTTTTTATAGTTTCAGTCCCTCTTTTGAAAAACATTTCCAACTGGGAACTTGGAGACAGAGTCTGTGTGGAAGGATGCCCCAGCGTGCCGGGCCGGCAGTGCAGATGGAGCACCCCCAGCCCTGGGCAGGTGGGCAGCATGGTTCCAGCGCCCCCAACGCCAGTCCCAGCCCTAGCACCCCGAGCCCCGGGCCTTCTGAGCACCGGCCTCAGCTTGCTTGTCCCTTGCCTCTCAGTCACGGAAGAGCTGTATAGTGTAATTACTATCTGTTATGCATGTGTTATTCTTACTCCATTTGGAAGTTTCAGCATGTTCCTGGTGAGAGATGAATTTTTCATGTCAGGTTTTTAAAAAGGACAGGCATCTATATGACTTACAAATTGTGAATGAAGCCTAGTTTAATGAACTAGCAAAGCAGGAATGTAATCCTGAATTAAATACTGAGCAGCTGAGTGGAAACAATTTCCAAAGGTGTGGAGGGGGGAGAGAAGGGCTTGATTTCCAAGCTTTTCATCAAGAAACCCTTTTCAGTTATTAGTCAGTCAAACTTTCCTGTTGCTTGTCTGCTCTTTTCCTGTCTAAAAAAGCAGATTTCATGGCAAAACAATTCCAAGACTTTGGCTCTCATCCAGACATACTTTGAGTTGCAGTGTCCTAGCCAACCAGCAAACTCCTTTAACATTGCTATCATGTAGCCAGGGTTTTAACTGCTATAGAGATTTCTGAAGGATCATCGTCCACATGTCAGCCTTACAGTCTAAAGGGAACTTTTCCATAGGAAAGAAAAAGTGCTGAGCTGTATGGAATGAGTGCTCATTTGGTCTTTTAGTGGATATGGAGGTTCTGTCAGCTACTTAAAGCAGTGATAGGAATTACAACATCTTAGGGAATTGCTTCATCAGACTACGACTTTCTCATTTGAAGTGTTACAAACTGGTAATTAAGTTTTGCCTAAAAATGCTGACTGGCTGATTTTACGTACATTTCTTTAGGCTTTGCATATCTAAGAGTATAGTACAGGTAATCTTCATGCTTAAGGGCCTGATCCAGCAACCCTTAAGCATATGAGCTATCCCACTGACATCAACAGAACTACCCACATTGAGACTATTTGCAAGAGTAGCAGTCGCAGATGGGCCCCAACACTGCAGAACAATATTTTTTTTTTAAATCCTTTTTTCTAGCAAAGTAGGTCAGTTTGGCCATACATTAGCAAGTACATTTTGAAATTCATCAGGTCCTTTTCAGTTTGTTTCCAAAACAAACCAAGTAACCCCTAACTTGCAACAACTAGTGAGGTTGTGCCTGGTGGATACAACACCAGATTACTTCAATGTGGCTGCACCTGTATAACAGAACAAAATTTGGCCCAGCAGTTTTCTTTTGTCACTATATTTACATGATGATGAACACTTGTTACACATGTGGAGGGAAAATTGAAAAATGTCCACTCTAGATGCTTTTGAGAGTATAAAAATACAAAACCCAAAGCCCACGCAACTTTAAAATATTACTAAATCATCCTTTTACATTGTCTATTTTTATCCAGGACTTCTTCTGAAGTTCTATTTTCTAGTGAATATGGATCTGTGCCTTACTTGGTGTAATTGTATCACTCAAAATCTTAGTCCTCGCTCTCTCTTTGTACCATTGGTTATTTTGCTAACCCTTAGATTATTAATGTAAACAAATGAACCATTTCCAACAATTATAAGAGTTTAACTTTACCTTTAACAATGCAAAACAAAGCTGTTTGTAGTTCTACTTATCCAAAAGAAAATCTGTTGTCTATTGTGTGAGTTTTCATGAAACTTGTGTCTTCAAAAAAACTGATTGTAGGTCAGGCTACCATGTCATATGCATAAGGATTTTTACATTTTGCAGAGAGACAAGGTCAAAGTGCATCTGCACCCAAAATTTCTGTACCCAAATTCAGTTACCCCACTGTAAATCTACAATAATTACACACTTTCAATTTCCAGACACAAGGCTTTATCTGCATACAAAGGGTCTTGATTTGTGACTTTGGGAAAACGCAACCATTTGGCATGACCATAATAACTTCACCACACTTGAAAGGATATCCCAGAATGCACAATAAACTATGTGAACTTTTTGTACTTCATTTTTACTATGACTGTTGCATTGCAGATGTGTGAAAAGCACAGTGAATGTCAAGCATTTGAGGAGCTAGCAGCAGCCTTCATACTAAAGTTGTCATCTGCTGGTATTTTACCACCCTACAGGAAGTATGGATTTTCAGCTCTGTGTGTGCTCTTCGTTTGTGATGATAGATCTCCCTTCTTTCTCCCCCTCAAAACCTATGTGGTTTGTGTAAAAATTGGCATTCTAGTTGAAACAAATATGGCATTTGTATTCTACAACTTGAGGAAAAATCAGTTGTGGAGGCAGTGTTGCATGTGTAAATTAAATTTAAGTGTAAATGAATACTTCAGAAGGAAAAACTTGCTGTCTTAAGATAGTATTATCTAGATGTGATTTTTTTTTTGTACACACTTTTTTCAAGTAAATCACAAATCTAAATACAAAATCTAGCATATTTGTCAAGAGTCTCATTGTTCCTGGAACAATTGTCTCAGGTTTCTGTCTTGTGTTCAGAGTATCTCTAGACCAAGGAGAACAATGGTGTGAAGTTCCCCCTTCTAGCCACTGATCCAGCTGAAGTTTTCTCAAGGTTTTGCTAAGGGGGCAGTGATCAGCCCCTCCCTTTCTCTATGGGGAGATGATCCATAAAAATGGCAGAAAAGAGAGCAGACTTACTCCACAAAATGTCCTGGAAGGGGATAGAGGCCACTAGCCCTACTTTCAAGAGCGGCAGGATCCTGAGCATATTTAAGGATAGGATGCCTGTGTACTGAATGGCCATGCGAGTTAATGGAGCCCCCACAGGTCCACATAAGCATCCAATCTTTAGAATATTTATCAAAACCCTGAAATTTTGGTGGTTCTCTATCACTGATCTCCCATGGATTTTGCACCGCTGATGGGGTGAGTTTTATACAGTGCTGGGGCTCAAGCAATTTTTTTTTACTTTCATAACTAACGCGGCAAGCCCAGAGGTGCCAGGGCTATGAACTGCTTAGCCTAGAGGTGCCAGGGCTCAGCCCTAACAAGCTCCAGCACAAACTAAGCACTGGATACTGGCTATCCAGTGATGGTGTTGGTGAGGATAGTGGCCACTATTCATTCAGCAATTAGCCTCACATCTTTAAATGTTAGATTCTGTTTTACTGGAAGGGTCAATGTCAGACAAAATACAATGGTTATCACTTAACTGCTCAAAAACCACTGTCAAGTCATGAGGTTCCTCCCGAACAGATGCCATAGGGTGGTTGGTTTTTGGTGACAATTACAAGAAGTCACTTTTTCTCCCCTTCCACTACTGCCACTACCACCATCACCATCATCACCACCACATAAAGATGGATGAGTAGATTTTTTGCCTTGGCTAGTAAAATTGTCATGACAATCTTGCGAGGCTGCTGGAGGCACATAGAGAATTGAATGTAGTTTTAGAAGTATGTGGCACCTCTGCGCAGCACTACCTTAGTAATACACTGTAATGCATCAGCAATGGGTTCATGTTTTTGCTGTGGGAGTTGAACCTATGAAACACTAAACTTTACCTCGAGTCAACAGTGCTACTAGCCAAGTCATGCTGACTCCTACGTCAATGTTCTTATTAACTACTGAATGAGTGACTCCAAATCACAATAAAGAAAACTCGACCATGCATCATTCTGCAGCCAACTGCATAGTAAAAAGGTCATAAGTGTGACTACTGTATATACAGTAATACATTTAAATGGAAAGAGGAAGGTTGAGGAAGTGAGACAAGGCATGTCCATCTCTTTACAGTACATTGCAGTGTTGCAGCACTTTCGTTTACCTCAGAGGGTGAAATTCAATGGGTTGGAAACTTTGAAGGGAAGTATTTAAAGTGTGTTAGATCCAGTGTGAATTGTTTGGGAAGAAAAAGTAAACGCTTCTTTTTTTAAAGGGAGACTATCATTTTCTGGCGGTTTAACAATATTCAGTTAACTTTGCCGATATGTATTAAATGAAAACTGAGATGGCAGAATGAGAGAAATTAAGTGACTGAGACAAAGAAAAAGAAAATGACAGGCGAATGAGTCAGAGGGAGAGGATGTAAAGTTAGGATCCACTAAGGGGTGAAATGTGGACCTTGCTCTAATTGTAGCTGGATAGAGACAAGGGATATTGGTTTTAACATCACATCAGAAGGATGGCACCTTTAACAATGTATTCCTGTAGATGCTCTTTTTTTTTTTTTCTCTTCTATAGCTGCATGAGATCTCTTGCTCAGTGTGAAACAGCTACCACACTTGTTGACGTGGCCACTAGACTACCTGGTTTTCTCAGAATAGACATTGGTTTGCAAAGTGCATTGAAAGGGTATGAAAAAGGCTGTACAAAATTAATTAATACTATGTGAAAGTTAAAATATGCTTGCAGGTGTTGAAATCCCTCTCATTTTTTGCAACTTCCCTGAATTGTGACTCAGAGAAATCTCCACTGACAGCATGTGATTGACAGTTCTGTCTTAAGGAAGTTTCCTAATATATCAAACTCAGCTGGTCAGTGTTGATGCAGTGCAGGTCATAACTTCCCCTTTCTGTCAGTAAGTCACATTTGGGAGATGGTGATTATCCACTGTACAGTTTTCAGAGGAAGATCATCATTTGTAGGTCAGGAAGGTGTACTTTCCAGTTCAAGGGCCTGTTTCTGATCTGATAAGCAAGTCCTGAGTAATTCTGCTGACTTCAAAAAAGTGATTCCAGATTTATACTAGTGTAACTGTACAGAACTTGGCTTAATCCATCCATCCTTGAAGAAACTGCAGGACTCTATTTAGTGTGTTAGGAAGCTTGACTGACTCACTTTTAAAAGGAACAGGGACAGATCCTGCCCCCTCCACCTCACTTCTAACTTTGCTGCTGGAAATGCAAAGGGGAAGGGGAGGGTCTGATTCTCGCTTACACTATGGGCCTATTTTAGGAAGCCTTAGTGTAAATGAAAATTAGGCCTAGAGGGAGAGAGGAGTTTTAGTATTAGGGCTACATATGGTATGAGGCTATAGATGCTCCCAGTGATGTCTGAAGTACATTGACTGTGGCACATTCAGCCCTTGCAAGACTGAAGACCAACTGCAGAAGACAGGGTGCATAACATGTTCATCAAGCTGGTGCCACCACCACTCCTGGGAGCTCCTGGTCCATTAAGCTGAAGGGGAGCGTGGGATGACTTTCCTGCCTCTAATAGGGTTCATCCCCTGTCTGGAAGCTGCTGTTCAGACATGCAGGAAGAAGTGGTAGTTGGAGAGGCAGGAGGGGTTAATTTTTTGAGGATGGGGAGATTAGAGGATGCTTATGTTGTGCAGAGAAGGAACGAGAGAAGAGAGTTTGAAGGGAGCCAGCAAGGGGGTCAACGTGGAAGCAATGGAGATCAGGAGGCAGAAAGTGGTTGGGTCACCAAGCAGGTGAAGGAGTTATAGAGGGAAGACAAGCAGGAAACCTCAGGGTTGATGTCAGAAAAGGATGAGGAAGCAGTATTAGGGATAAAGGAAGGGATAGAAACAAGATAGGAGGGAGCTTGTGGCAGGTCTTATCCATGTTTCCTTTGAAGAAGAAAGTGAGAACCTGACAGAGGGGTGAGGATGTGGAAGCAGGGGTGGGTGTTGTGTAAGGAGTTAAAGGTGGTGAACAGGAATCTGGGATAATGGGCATACTACAACTAAAATCTGGGTGGGTGGGGAAGTACCCAAAAGGTTTAAGACCTGAGTTTGAAACCTGTATGCCTCTTTACTCTTGCTTAAAATTTGCACATGAAATTGCTGAGGCTGAATGAACATTTGATATGTATAACTTCCACTTCATGGGTGCAGTCCCAATTGCATGTCCCCATTTGTGAAAAATTGTTCTTGAATGTAAATGGTTTGCTTATGATAGGAACAGATAGTGGGCATTTCCTGACTCTTGCACAATTCTGCATCATGTACTGTTTGACTTTGTACTTTCCAAAGTACAAGTGGCAATTCTATGGATTTGATCCTCAGGTGTGTCAAAGCTGATCTCAGAACACTAGGGGGAGGGGGTATTGCTCCCTTTACTCCCTCTCCAGTACTGTGGGCAGCCAAAGCCTCCATCACAAGTTAGAAGGGCCTCAGGACTGATGTAGCTTATTCTAGCACTAATGGCCTTCTCAAGGCTGTTCTGCTGTCTCAAGGTCACCATACCACACCCCCTATACCAGCTTCATGCCACTTATGCAAAAGGGGACTCACTTATGCAAAAGGAATCCCCTATTGTTCCTTTACTGCAGCTTTCATATGGGGTATTGTGCTGCATAGGGCAAGATCTCACTCTTTACTTAGTAAAGTGTTGATACATTTAAAAATAAAGTCTCAAAAAATCCACATACAGTGTTTTATGAACTTACACAAGCTGCTGCTGAATTAATAGAACAGGGCCCAGCTACATTTAAGACCGAATTTCAATCTGTGAGCCACTGAGAAAACTGTACTCCGGTGGGATAATGCAGATCACAAAGTCCCAGATGAAGCTTGGGAGAGCTGAGGACAAAGTATTCCTGATTAAGAGGATCCAGCTATGGAACAAACTTCCAGAGGAGATCAGGTAGATCCAGAGTGTGACCTTCTTTAAGGCATGCTGCAGAATCTCTCTCTTTGAAAAAGCCTTTCTGGCATAAGAATGACACTGACAACACTGACGCGCGCTTCTTCCCAATAAAACCATCCCAACCACCCAAAAGTTAATACAATTTAAAACTAGAACTTTAACTCTGAAAAGGAAGAAGTGCCAGAGACTCCATGAAATCCACTAAAGACTCTGCTATTGCTTTTGATGTTATGTGGGAGGCTCTCAGATTTTTTTGGTGATGTGCAGTAGGATAAAACCCAAAGATATGTGTTTGGCTATGGTGCAGAGGAAGATAAAGCTCTGATGCAGCCCAGACCCTTAAGTGCATCTGCAAAAAGAAAAAAAAGGAAGGAAATAGATGCATAAGGGGGAGAGACAATTCCCAGATACTTTCTATTTTTACTATAGCTAACTTCCACTGCATTATCTTCTCATTACTTGTAGTGTCTGGGCTTGACTCTTCATGACTGTGCATCTTGTGTCATCATTTACACCTGTGCAAAGTGGATGTTATGTGCTGTCATGCATGTGTTATATATAAATATCTGAAAAGCCTCCATTAGGTTACTTGGAAAAAAGAGGATAAATCCATTTTTGTATCAGTGCAAGCTAATGATTAAAAGTGCATGTGGTGACTAAGCTGACGGAGCTAGTCATGGTGTCCCCCGTCCCCTCACTGTCTCCTGACACAGGCTGCCATGAGTTAAGAGCTAGACTGTGACTAGTCCATCCATGGGTGAACAGGAGAATTGCAGGGAGTAAAGATTCCCAACCCCTTGTGAAGTCACTGTCACTTATAAGAGCTGCCCACAATTTGTCACACTACTTGCAGGGCATAAGGGGTGTGTCAGAAATGCTTCTCCCAGGATCATTTGGGTGGGCAGTGGGCTTTGATGGGTGGAGAATAGATAGAGTTATGGCTATCTGGGTGTAGTGGCGGATGTCACACATTTAAAGGGATACAGCATACTTTGCCCATACCCCACCCCAGGAACTGTTGTGCTGCTCTGAGGCACAATGTTCCCTCTAGAATGGTGACCCTGTGCACTGTCCCTTACTTTGGAGTGTGCCTAAAGGGAACTATTTTCCTTAAATCAGCAGAGCCCTTTCTTGCTGTTTATTATCCACCTGCCCAAGCCCCGAGGGCACTTCTTCCTCCATGTAAGAGTTCATTTTTGTTTTCCAGTGATAAGGTTCCAAAAATGGGTCCCTCATCCTGATTATGACTCCTGGGTACTACAACAGTACAAGAAATAATAATTAATCTGGTATAATGATAGATTGCAGATCACTGATGCATGGGTGTGACATCATCAAAAGAGGCACATCCCACCAATCAGAATGTGGCTTTGGGCAGTTATTGTCCCCAGCCATATTCTAACAATAATACTTAGACCTGTCTCATAGAGGTTTTGTGAGTTACAGTTATATTTAAAGTGATTTGATGGCAAAGTGTTCTAGATACCTATTATTAGTATTACACCTAGAGCTCATAGATCATCTCTCTATATACACTTTGTAGTATTTAAGACCTAGAAAAAATGCAGCTGATTTCTCAATCAGAGTTTAATACAAGTGGAACAATCTTACTAGCTGGAGAGGTATAAAGGGTGGGGGGAAAGTTAGCTTGCTAACTGACCACTTTATTGTAATGGGTGTAGAGCATTGAATCATATACTGCAAGTGAGCAGAAGTAAATGCATGTTGCTGCTTTACTTACTGTCTGTTTGGGGAAGGAAATGTGCCAAAAAAGACATTAATTTGGCTAATATTGTGGGCTTTCCAGCAAAGCCTAGTTCAGAGTCACTAAGCCTTTCAGCAGACACTCTGTGTAAGCAGCATGGAATGCTGATGCACGTATAAGGATTCAAAAATAGATTGGTGTGTGCCTGGTGTGTACAGGTTAAGAAGAAAGGAATTCAGAAGAAGAGAAAGCAGTATGTGTTTTTAAAATAGTGATGAGCTGTAAAGGTTCAGTCTGATTCCAAGCTTGCCCAGAGTTCAGGGGTGTTTGGATCCAGGCTTTTGGTTTGACATATAGGTCTAGGGAACAGCTGCAGAGTTCAGATCTGGATTTCCCCAGGGTCTGGAGGTTTTCAGATCCAGGATTTTTGATTGGTCTTCTTTCTAATTTAAACTCGCTTTAAAAAGCTTTTTGACATACTGGAATATTACCTGTATTTTTGGGTAGATTTTAATTACTTTTTCAACAGAATAATACCTAGCTCTTTGACACTGAGCACTCCTAAAATCACCCCACGCACTATAATCTTTGTACAAAATTTGCCTTGAGGTATCATTTGAAAACTAATACTAACTACTAATCTGTAATATTCTTGCATGATGTAGGTACGTAATGAGTGTTAAGATCTATGGATATATGCTGGAGTTATTACTAAGTGTGTGTAAACTAGGTATGCAGAGGAAGCTGGTAAACAGATCTATACAGTACTAGACAAAGGAATTTATTTTCCCTACCTAGAAGTGCTAACCAAAGTACATAGAAAGACAATAAAATGTATTTACAAGTAACAAGGGGTGAAGACAAATCTCATACAAGTGTGGGAGGAGACAGCATGGCATCCATAGGTGCTGGAACTAGGGGACCTGGGGGTGCTGCAGCACTCCCTGGCTTGAAGTGAGTTCCATGATATACAGGATTTACAGTTTGGTTCAATGGCTCTCATCACCCCCACTATACAAATTGTTCCAGCGTCCTTGATGGCATCTATGCCCGAGCAGGAAAAAGAAGCGTGGTCTGGGTTTTACTTCTCAGAAGAATCTATTTCAAAGGTTTACTGGCCTATAAAGAAGAGGGCATTGAACCTCAAGTGATAAACAATTGAATCAACTGATTGCATACAATATTTCTGTATTCTAAAAATGTATAGAGTGAGGTCTTTTCTGAAATTGATATCAATGTGAAATGTACATATTAACACTATATAAGGAATTATAGATACTCATTTATATTAGGCTGTCCGTCTGCCCAGACAGAATGGAATGTCCACTGAACTTTGGAAGATACAAGCAAAGATTAGATAGGAACCATGTTTGGCATCCATCAGTAGCTAGATACAGAAGAATTGAGCTCTTGCAAGCTGAAAAAGACGGGTCCTTCAATGAAGGTGGGGGGAGGGAGTTGAAGTCTCTGGAAACTGAATATAGGTGAGCAACCTACTTAGACAAAGGCTTTTCACCTAAGACGACAAGGAAAGCCAACACCTTGTGATTTTGTGGAAGGTCCTGACTGGGGGAAAGTCAGCCCGGGTTGGGAAGAAGAATGACTGGCAAGGGAAACCATCTTGAACAAAGCCTGTATCTTGCTACATTAAGTTCTCTTTAAATACACCCTTTCATTTAAACGCTCCACTGAGTTGGTTTATAGTGAAAAACAAACAAACAAATTATTAACAATAGGACATATGTTAAGTTGTGCTAAGGGAAAGGAATAAAGTTAGAAATGGTTACAAGCAAATAAAAATGAAAACACACATCTAAAAGTCTAGAACTTAACGTAGCAAGATACAGGCTTTATTCAAGATGGTTTCTCTCACCAATTATTCTTCTTCCCAGCCCTGGCTGACTTTCCCCCAGTCAGGACCTTCAACAAAAACTCAAGGTGTTGGCTTCCCTTGTCATCTTAAGTGAAAGACCTTTGCCTAAGCAGGTTTCTCATCTATGTTCGGGTTCCAGAGACTTCAAACCCCCTCCCCCTCCTTGACTGAAGGCCACATCTTTCTCAGCTTGCAAGAGCTCTGTTCCCTTGTGTCTGGCTAGTGATGGATGCCAAAGATGGCTTTTGTCTTTGCTTATATCTTCCAAAGTTCAGTGACTTTGTTTCAAGAGGCAGGGCAATCTGCATGCTGGGTGTGAGTGGCCCAGGTTGAGAGCTACAGCAGTAAGGCACTTAGAGTTACAGGACAGGGAGTGACAGACTGGTCTGGATTGCTGAACCCAATCACAGTCTTATGTAGTGCTTTTCATTCATAGATCTCAAAGTGCTTGACAAAGGAGGTCAGTATCATTATCCCCACTTTACAGATGAGGAATCTAAGGCACAGCAGGTCAGTAGTAGAGCTGGGAATAGAACCCAGGTCTCCTGAGTCACTATCCAGTGCCCTATCCACAGAAGCAGTATTTGTTTTGCTTTTGAGCTGCTGCTAAATTCTCAAAAGATGATGGTAATGTGAAATTGTATGTAGTGTAATTTAAGGCTAGAGAGCCTGGAGTAATGGGAGGTGTGTAAGCTGCACAACTCTAGACAAAGTCCTGGGAGGTATTCTGATTCTGACATCTTCTGCTTCCCCCTGCCTTGCTCAGGATAATAGAGTAGTAGTAATTTGCTTCTGACCTAGACCAGTCACAACTAATATACCCCTCCATGCTGACATAGCTGCACCAGCCAGTACACTGGGGAGGGACAGAGCCAAGGCTGTGCCATGCCTCATGTGTTCCAGCCCACTTGCAGGTGCCTGCTTGTTTCTGTGCACCCAAAGCCAAGGTCTGGGCTACAGAGGGGGGTGTAAATGGGGTTCTTATTCCCCTACAAGGGTGGCCATAGAGTCTAAGCCTCTATCTAGCCAAAAGCTAGTTACCAATGATGCTTGAAGAGCTACATTTTCTGGTACTAGAATGTGATCAACATTTGGTGGCCGTTTTTCATCAGTTACATCTCTCCAACTTTCATTAAATGCAGAGAGTTAAACAGTGTTCACTGAGCTCCTCCAGTTCTATGGAATATCCCCTGCAAAAGGATGTGATAATTTTATATAATAATACAAGACAAAAAATATTTTTGAATAAAAATGGTCTTTTTAAACTCCCTGTATAAATGTATATCAGTACACAACACTAATAGTGCCATCTGTCTTACATTTTGAGTCTACAATAGCATTAGCTCAAAGACAAACCTGGGCTTCTGTAACCCCTACTCATGGGAGTAATCTTTACCAGTTTGAGGAGTCTAACTGAAAGCAAATAATGATTACTCCTGTGAGTAGAGGTTGCAGCATAAGGTCCATAACTTATACTTCCCTCACTGTATGAGAGTGAGTTGAAGATTGTGAATGTGATTGTGAACTACAGACCTGAACTGTTCTCATGGCAAGATCCAATGAATGGAAAGATTCTGAATTACTTTCCTGGGCCTCGGGTCAGGGCTTAGAGAATTAGAAATCTTATGTGGAAGGTCTTCAGATACTATGGTCACAGCTGGCAGGATAAAACTTTTAAGATAGATTTTATTTTTTTAAATATTGGTGCTTCAGTTGTGGTTTTGGAATATTGGTAAGTATAGTATGAAAATTCATTGAAATAATGAACTGAATTACAAGCACAGGCAGTTTGAGATGACCCTGATAACCTACTTCTAATTCCTGTGTGTGGAGACCTTCTTTGTTTAGATGTTACTATTCTGTAATCTTGAATTGCATTTCTACTATGTACTTTCAGCTGATGTACATATAAACTAGAATATTTCCTACTCTGTGCACAGGCTGAACAAATACAGCTATTGTTTGAGCATGTTTTTCATTCCATTTAACACAACTATTATCAATTGTAATATAATGCATGTACTCAACCATTTGCTAACTGCAGATATTGTGCTAAAATATTCAGTTTCAGATGAATGTATTAAAAAGTCTTACAAATCTAGCTGGCAGGACAGCTTTGAAAAAGGAAAGGTTTTATGACACCACTGAATTAGTATAAATGTGTAACTTGTATAATTTATTATAATAAAAAAAAAAGAGTGTGAGAAACGCAACAGCTTACCCAGCATCATATTTCCCCAGCAAATGTTTCTCTATCACCTGAAGAATTGCAATAAAATCTTTACCTGAAGAATAAAAAAGCCACATAAACATACATTGGCTCGTATTCCCTGCCCCAACCAGGCTGTGTTCAGTGCAAGACTGGAAGGTGCGAGTATGAAGCAAAAGATTCCCAGCCACCTTTATGGTCCCCTACTCCTATGGCAGGCCAGGGATTGCTCAGATGATATAAATTAAAGCAGTTCTCCCCTCCTGGTACACTTACTGGTAAGAAATAATCTGGCCTTTAATTGTATGCATCTTTGATTAGATAACAATGTTGCCAACCCCAACCATTTAAAAATCACAAGTTAGGCCTCCTAAACTCATCAGATTATTTTAAAAATCAGGAGATTATTTTTTTAAATGTTTTCTTTATGGCTGGCTGAAGTAGAAAGAAGGGTCGAAGTAAATAGAACACAAGGTTGACATGGGGGGGGGTGGAAAGCAAGAGGAGGGGAGGGATGGGATGTGAACACACTCTTCAATTAACATAACTATCAGGATGAGTTAATCAGAAGCCTACCTTCACCTATGACAAAATGGGGTGGTGAACCTGCCCAGGAGGAAGGCTGAGTGGGCACAGTGGTTTTGGTGCATATTGTTTGGGGTGGGGTTAGAAGGGTTGGTGGGGTGGGAAGGCAGTGTACACAGAACAGAGCGAGAGGCAGAGGCAAAAAAGAAGCCAAGCAGTAGCCTAGCCTGTGAGCACAGTGTGACTCTGGAAAAAGCTAAAGAGAGCTTTTGGGTCTGGAGTTGGCTAAAAGTGCTTGGGGGCTGTAAGCTAAGAAACTGCTCCTTTTGTTCTTGAGTCCTCCTGTGTGCAGAGAAGCAGGACTTTGTCATTCCTTGTAAATTTTTAAGAGAGCATCAAGGAAAATACCAGACTCAGGAGCGGTGCCAGGGTTTTTGCCGCCCTAAGCGGCAGCGCTCCTCCTCTGAGCATTCGGCGGCAGGGGTCCTTCCACTCCGCGTCTTCGGGGCACTTCGGCGGCAGGTCCTGGAGCGAGTGAAGGACCCGCAGCCAAATTTCTGCTGAAGACCTGGAGCACAAGGACCCCCTGCTGCCGAATTTCATCCGAGAACGGCAAAATGCTGCCCCTGAATCCTGCTGCCCTAGGCAACCGCCTAGGATCGCCTAGTGGAAGTGCCGGCCCTGACCAGACATTTATACTTCCAGATGGAACATCCCTAATGCCCTGCACTTTGACTAGCTGCTTGGGCTTAAAAGGGGCAATAATGACCATATTCAGCCATTCTGAGATTGAGACTTGCAGATGTTCTTTCCCATTGTATATGATTGCAGACATGAACCTGCTCCCATTGAAGTCAGCAGGGGTTTTGCAGTTGTAATCAGTGGGAGCAGGATGAGGACCTAATTTAGGTCCCAGTTTTCAAATTTGGGAACCTTTATTAGGCACCTAAATACATAAGGATTTAGGGCCATAATTTTCAAATCTGTATACCTAAAGCTCCCTTCCACTGAAATAGGAGCTATGGGTGCTCAGCACCTCTAAAACTCAAGCCAGTTATTTAGGTTACTTTAGGCACCAAACTGGACTCTTACTTGCCAGTATTATCCATTTTCCTTCCTGATGTTCTATAGCCAAATCACCAGTAGTCTAAATCTAAAATACTATAGAGGGTGAAATGCAAAATCTGAGTGTACAGGCTGCTAGATGAGCTATTCAGTTTGACATAACGGCCAACTTATTAGATGTTCAAACTGCATTTATATATTGTTTCTATGTCAACTTCATGAAACCAATAAACATTTGATCGCCTGAGGTCAGCTCTATTCATTCTCCCTGGAGTCCAGAGTTGGGCGGTCTGTGCAGGATAAAATTAAGGGGAACTGTTAATGCACCTGACTTTAAAACCTATTGGATTTCTCCCCCTGTTATTCTTCAACATAAATATAATCTGCCTTCCAGTTACTATTTTAATTATCTTCAGTTAAGGGACTGCAGTAATAAAAGGGATTATTGGACTGCATTACCTCTGACCCACTGGAATTTGAAATTCTTTATGAAACACAAAACAGGGGCATGCTGTGACTGTGCCATCTCAGAAGTGCAAGGAGACTTCCCCTTCCTTTGCATGGGAACTATCTGCAATCCCAGTCCTGGTCCACCCTGAACCTTATCCAGCTCCTATTTGAAATCAATAGAGTCCCTATTTACGCATCTTTCTACCAATCCACAGTTCACATTTCAATACAAAAGTCCTTTCTGTAACTTTTTTTTGACAGCTGCTGCTCTCATTTACTTTTAGGGATTTTCAAATTCATACTGCATTGGGCTATATTGTTACCAGTAGTGGGGAGTGATGAGAGATACTCTGAAGCATTGAGCATATTGTCTGATATGATCAGAATTCTCTCAATAGGGTGTGGGTGTTCCTACTGAGACATGCTGTGACGTTATGAGTGTAATATAGTATTTCATTGGAAGATGACAGGGCCAGAAAGAATTAATTAACTCACTGACTGACGTGACCCATGGTTGAACTGTAGAAAATGGTTAGGAAGGTATGTAAATGAATAGAGCTTTGAAATGCAAGTCTGCAGTGTTAGAGATCTCAAGGGTAGATGTTTGCTCAGGTCTTGTGATGTAAGCAAACAAGTCTTGTCTATTGCTATAACTTTAATTTAAAGATCAAAAAAGGAATGTTAACATTTATGATGATACTTGAGTAAAATAATAATATTGTCTATATGTCTCTTTGAAGGTTGTGGTAACCTGTATCTGAACTATTTAATGGGAAATTACCCTGTGCTAATTGCCAGGATGTTTGGGAGAAGGAGAGTTAAGCCTATTGTTTTCTCAGGCCGAAAGGCTGCTGGAAATGTATAAGGACCCTGGGACACAATCCGTCTTTATCTCACATCTGCTTTGGGTTTCAAGAGGGGGAAACCTTAAACCACAAGGATTGAGATCCCCAGTCATTGACTGTAGCCACCCTGGATATGGACATTGGACTATAACCTATGGACTATTTCTAAAAGGACTTTTGGCAACTACAAGCTCACCTCTGCTATGCATCTGAACCTCAAGAATTGAATTCAAGACTGCACGTATATTGATCTTTTAACCAACACTCTCTCTCTTTTCTTTTTTAATAAATTTTAGCTTAGTTAATAAGAATTGACTATAGTGTGTATTTTGGGTAAGATCTAAGTTATAATTGAACCTGGGTATGTGGCTGATCCTTTGGGATTGGTAGAACCTTTTCTTTTATATGATGAAGTAAGATTTTCAGTAATCATCATCATATCTGACAGGTGTGTCTGGATGGAGGCCTGAGGCTGGTACTTTAAGGGAACTGCGTTGTTTGGACTTCTGAGTAACCAGTGAGGTACTATAGAAGCTGTTTTGTGCTGGCTTGGTAAATCTAAGTATTGGAATAACCACCAGCATTTGGGGTTTGTCTGCCCCGTTTTGTTTGCAGTTCACCCTGATTGAGTGACCTCAGCTGGCTCCCACGGGCAGCACCATCACACATGCTTAAACAGTATATTGTGCTTGATCCCACCTCTAGGCCAGCTCAACTCTCCTGAGCAATGGAGAAGGGGTTCAAGGATATCCAGTGCTGCCAGGTGTGCTCAACTCTTTCAGTTTTGGTAGTGAGAGGGTCTCTTCCAACTACTATTAGTCTTGAAAAAAAGTTGGGGAAAAGGCATGTTTGTGGAAATATAAGCAGTGGGCAACCAATGGGTGGTAGTTTTTCCAATCTAACTGCTAGTCCTCTCAATCTATTGAGCAGTTCTGTGGTATCTCAAAGATAGAATGGCAATGTTTATTGATTTAAGGTTTTTGTGTGGGTCCATAGCCCTACTACAATTGGTCTCCCTGGCATGTTCTCTAAAGTCTTTAGGTATTTTAGAGAGTTGTATAAAATACCAGTCTTACACTTACAATGTTTGCAGTCTTCTTCTTTTGTATGGCTGGTGTAGAGCAACAAATACAATTTCACCTGAAGTTGATCGAACCAAATGGCTACATCAAGCATAGCAGAATTTATTCCAGTAATGCCTCCTTCATATTTATAAATTGGGCAGTAGGCAGTGATATGTTCAATGGTCTGTCATGGGGAACCACACTCGCACACCGGGGAGTCCTTGATTTTCCATTTGTGCATTAGATATCTGCATCAACCATGGTTGGTTAAAATCTGGTTCAGAGTTGACCAAGATGACCATGGAAGAACAAACCCAGGAACCTTCTGTGTGGGATCTGGCACAAGGGGCTTGTTTTTAAGTCATGTTTAGCCTAATCTGCTTTCCAAGCATCTGTTTTTCTGGATTCACTGAGCTTTGCAGAATGTTGCAGCAGTTCAGTGTATAGGCGAGGGAGTGATGTTAGACAGGACAGGTAGCCATGGTGTTGGAGTCGACTTAAGGGTTCCCGTGACACACCACATCACTGTATTTAGCTCGGTATCCACAAGTCGTGTGTGGCTGCATCTGTTCCATACCAGTGAATATACAAATGCTATTGCAGATGTTTGCAACACTGTTGCTGATGCACCCCAGGTTGTACCTGCTAGTTTCTGGATTATGTTGGCTCTCGCTTTTATCTTTGTAGCTACCTTCTCAAGATGATCATGGAAGGAGAGGGTGCAGTCAAGTTCCACTCCGAGATATGTTGGAGTGTAATCGTGTTGCAATGTTTGCAATGCAGATAAGTAAAATCACTTTTATTTTATATTGATCCTTCATCCACAATGCATCCTCTATGTTTCCTCTTTATATTCACTAGCTACACAATTAACACACTGCTAGGTTGCTCTCCTGGACTAGCTCTATCCTCTCTGAACCCTGGAGTCTTGGTTTTAAGTTTCTGTTACACCATCATAATGTTCTTGAGTGAAATACTTACATGCGTCATTATTGATGCAATTATGGTTTAAATCCTTCTTGATCAATCTGTCATTTTCTTTTGTACAATTAATAGATACATCTGAACTCAAAACTGAGGAATGATCTTTGTCTTTCAAGTTTTTCTATATTTCTCCCTTTTATTTATTGTACAGTAGAACCTCAGAGTTATGAACGCCTTGGGAACGGAGGTTGTTCGTAACTCTGAAATGTTCATAACTCTGAACAAAACATTATGGTTGTTCTTCCAAAAGTTTACAACTGAACATTGACTTCATACAGCTTAGAAACTTTACTATGCAGAAGAAAAATGATGCTTTCCCTTTATTTTTTAGTAGTTTACATTTAAAAGAGTACTGTACTGTATTTTTATTTTTATTTTTTTGTCTCTGATGCTGCAGCGCAGGTCTACAGATTCAAGCTTGTGCTATAGTGCTAAAAATAGCTGAATAGATGTTCTGGTTCAGGTTCTGAAGCCCACTCCTTTCCCCAGGCTTAGACTTAGTGACTTAAACTCCTAAGTCTCAGTCTAAGTCCTAGGGGCTTTTGAAAATGTTACCCATGATGTCCTGCTAAGCTTACCTGCTGATTTAGTTACAATTGTGTTGTCCTCATGTAATGCCCTACAGTTCTTTCTGATTTACATTCTAATAACTTCTTTATTTAGAATGGTATCACTTGGTTACATCCTTTCCCATATGTTTTCTATAAGTCTCAATAATATGCTAGGCAACATTAAGAAAAAAACTATTTTCAGTTTGAATGATTTTTTCCAATTCATTTGATAGTTCTGGAGTTTTGTATTCCAAGATCGAGACTGCTGTTTGTCTTACTAGAAATATTACCCAATTTAATGAGAAGAAATCCTTTAATAATCCTACACATTCTAAATAAGTCATTCTTTAGCTCCTTCCCTTAGCTCTTCAGAGAATCTGTTTTCTTTTTTATCCTGTGCAATTTGTTCCTTTGCGGCTACACTAATTTAATTTTTGTAGTCTGTTCCTTGAGTACAGCTAGAACCAAATGTAGGGAGCAGTTATTAAAAATAAAGCTCCAGATTTTCTCTTCATTTTTCTTGAACTGGTTTTGAGTTGGATTTTTTTTCCTTCATGCATTATTATGCAAAAACATTAAAATAAAGCAGGAGCATAAACATGTAAATAACTGCCATATAATTGTGTGTTTCTTTAAATTCATCAGCACTGCTCTGGAATTTAAATATATTTTATTAGTACTTGTATAGTAGAACAGAGACTAATATTATCAAAATAGTTATGGCCAGATTGTTAGCTAGTGTAAATTAGCAGAGCTCCATTTACTTCTGGCCTGTGATATCACCAATAACAATAAAACTCTCTAATAATTGACTTTTTTCCAAAATACATATGTGCATACTAACACCTGGACAGGACTGGCTGACATCCAGTGTAAGAGTGGACTGCAGATATAGACAGAGACCGAATTCTTCTTTTCTTGATTATGATAGAAAAACAACCAATGTCTTAAAGTTGACTGTGCATTTTCCCTGCATTCAGCAACAAAGAAGGAGCCTCTGTTAGAACACACAGCATAGAAGCTGGTTGTTTTCTAATGCCTGCTTCAAAAACCATGGTAGTACCATGCTAGGAGCTCTCACTGCTGTTAACATGCCTGCTGACTATTCAGATTGAGTTGGCTCCAGAGAGCAGTACTGCTGCTAGCAGAGCTGACCTACATTCCCAATTCCACCTGCTACACACATTTTCTCTCAGGGCCCATTCTAGTGCCCAGTGAAGTCAATAGAAGCTGTTCCATTGACTTCAATTGGCATTTGAGCAGACTCAGAGGGGAGGAAGGATATTACAGAGCTGGGCATCAATATACACGTTAGCTAGGATGGTCTTGTGATTAAGACATAAGACTGGGATTCAGGCTACTTATGTTCAATTACAGACTCTGTCACAAAATTTCTGTATGACCTGAAATAAGTCATTTAATCTCTGTGTTGTAGTTCCTGCTCTGTAAAATGGGGATAATAATACTTCCCTACCCCACAGGGGTGTGTGAGGCTAGGTTTATTAAAGTCTGGGAATGGCTCTGACACTAAAGATGTTGGAAGTTTCATTTGCAAAGAGTGAAGCTGAATGCAGGTTAAGCTGAACAAATGGAACTTTATTAAGCCCTGTGCACTGATTTGTCCATGTGGCGGAGTTGGTCCAGCCTAACCCCTCCACCCCCAACTTCGTTTTCCTGGGCTATGTCTACACTGGCAATTGAATGACAAAACCTTTGTCTTTCAGAGGTTTTGAAACACCCCTTCCTCCCCCTCCCCCCGAAAGACACAAGTTTTGGCAACAACAAGCGCCAGTTTGAACAGAGCATTGTCTCCTGCCAACAACACAAACGCTGCTCAATGGGGGGTGGAAGTTTTTAGTCGGCAGGAGAGCTGACAAACAGCGCTACACTGTCTGACTTTTAGAGGCACGGCTATAGCAACACAGCTGTGCCTCTAAAAGCTGTGTAGTGCAGACATAGCCCTGGTGTGGTGTCCTGTCAATAACGGTACCTCCAAGAACATGGCACCTCCAACTCAAGCTCTGGATATGCTGCTCAGGATATACTGGGGGCCACATGTCTAGATAAAAAAGTTGCAGTCTTCACATCCTTTGATTTAGTTACTGGTGTTAATTCTTTGATGAGAGGGTGAGGATGAGGGGACGCTCTCAAGACCTTTACATGAAAAGAATAGGGATATCATTTTCAATACCCAGGAAACCTAACAATGGATCCAGAAAGGTCTCTACTGGCAAATATTGCTAGTTGTTCCATGGCACAATAGTTTTGCAAGTGAACACCACAAGAAGCCATAGTTGTGGAAAAGATCTTCACTCCATATATACCTTCTAGATGAGACAACCTAAGAAGGACTCAATCTAAGGCCTTGTCTACACTAAAGGCGAAAGTCAATCTAAGCTACGCAATTTGAGATACGTGAATAGCGTAACTCAAATCGACGTAGTTTAGATCTACTTGCCGTGGGGTTCACACTACGCTGTGTTGACGGGAGACGCTCTCCTGTTGACTTCCCTTCCTCTTCTCAATCTGATGGAGTACCGGAGTCGAAATCTGAGCGATCGGTGGTCAATTTAGCGAGTCTTCACAAGACCCGCTAAATCGACCCCCGGTGGATCAATCACTGCAGCATCGATCCCAGCTGTAGTGTAGACAAGCCCTTAGAGTGGAATTCAAACATACTGTCATAGCAGTGTTTGACTGTGCTGACATCAGGAAATATATGTATATATTTCACAGATGGAACTGTGAAACATACATGCTTAATGTGGAAAAAAAGTCTTGGTATTCCTATTGCACTGAAGAAAGTGTTCAGTAACCATCCATCCGTCAGAAAATATTATTACTTTAATGATGCCGTTAAAAGAGTCAATAAAGCTCTAAGGCATCTTTAGAGTATTAATGAAGTTCAGTCAAACAATTGCATTGACATTGCAACAGTTCCATGGGAGCCATTTATGAAAATTATCAGAGGGGTTTACAAGTTTTTTAACATGATTTCTTTTGAAATGTGTATAAGCTACTAGTTAGTGCTTAAATTTAAAATCCAGTGCTATAAGAGAAGTGTATAGTAGGATATGGAAAACCTCTGCTACTGTACTGAATAGACATTACTAAATAATAATAGCTCTTCTGGAGCAAAATATGCTGCACTTATTTGTAATTTATTTATACCCCCTCCCTGATCCAACTCGTACTGAAGTCAATTGGAGTTTTTCTATTGACTTTAATGGAAGTTGGATCATACCTTTAGCTAACATCAGTATTTTTATACGTTACTATAAATCTAAAAGAATGTTAAGAATCAAATCCTATTTTCTTATTGGTTACTGCACTGATAAGAAAAGAGCATTACTGTCAACCGACAGAGAAGTGTTTTGAGCCTGTCAACTTTTAGCTTTTCAACATAAAAAGTAAATTCATTTTATTTTTCTCTTTACATTTTCTGTTTCATTGTTTATACAAAATAATGACCTCTGGGTCAGGTATTTCCTAGCAATTAGCGATGGGCTGGTTAATGATCCAAGACTGGGTGAACTATTGTAGCTGATCATGAATTGGCTAAATTCTGCCATCACGTAAAGACATTTTGCCTAGTTAGATTTCCCCTGAAGTTTGTATTGGATATGGTGTTCTTCACTTTGTGTCCTAAGCTGCTGTTGACATTGCTAGGTGCTATTAAATAGTGCTGCATTCCACCCAAAAAGTGGTTGTATTATATTAGTGGAAAAACAATCCCTCTATTTGTGGCAAAATTCTGACTTCTGCTGTATTAGTGCAAAATAGGGGAATGGGGTAAGGAGCTTCTTGTCCTGGTGAAAGCAGCAGGGCAGGATCTCTCCATAGTGCTCAACGCAGTGCTAGGGGTTTGAGCCTGGCTAGTGTTGGCCCATACATTACAGCTCCAAGGGGTATGGTCTGAGGTTAAGTGTTTCATCTGGGCCCTAGTTAGCTAGGGATACCATTCATGTTTTTTAGAAAGCAGTAGTTATAGACCATTCAGGTGGTCTTTGGTTCTATAAGTCTCTAAATCAGGGCTATATACTATATAACTAAACTATTGTTGTATGTAAAGTAAATACGGTTTTAAAAATGTTTAAGAAGCTTCATTTCAAATTAAATTAAAATGCAGAGCCCCCCGGACCAATGGCCAAGACCTGGGCAGTGTGAATGCCACTGAAAATCAGCTTGCGTGCCGCCTTTGGCAACGTGCCATAGGTTGCCTACCCCTGCTCTAAATAGAAGAAGAGACTACTTAATACACTAACTGAAAATTAAATCAGTTCAGCTCATATTTCAGAGTTAGAAGTTATAACTGACAATTATTATAGGAGACCAAGGGTGTGTTATGTAAGATGGGCATAATAGGGTTCACCTAGTATAATATTACTTTCTTCTCCACCTCTGTTCAAACAGCAAGCACAATGTTTTGGGTTTGCCTTCTTACCGTGAACAGGGATAGTGACTGGGGTCAGAAGTATTAGAAAGTTATGTAACAATTGAGGGGGCAGATAAAGAGACTAGGGCAATAGTCATGAGGAGAAAAGTTTTAAAAAACGGATAAAAGTGCATATAAAAGGAACTGAAGTCCTAGAGTTGGTTCATATCTTAAGGCAGTGGTTCCCAAACTTGTTCTGCCGCTTGTGCAGGGACAGCCCCGGCGGGCCAGGCCTGTTTGTGTACCTGCCACGTCCGCAGGTTCAGCTGATCGCGGCTCCTAGTGGCTGCAGTTCGCTGCTCCGGGCCAATGGGAGCTGCTGGAAGCGGTGTGGGCCGAGCTGCCGCTTCTATCAGCTCCCATTGGCCCGGAGCAGCGAACCGTGGCCACTGGGAGCCGTGATCAGCCGAACCTGCGGACGTGGCAGGTACAGAAACCGGCCCAACCCGCCAGGGGTTTCCCTGCACAAGCGACGGAACAAGTTTGGGAACCACTGTCTTAAGGAATAGCATGTCTGTAATACTAATACTAATAGTAATTGCTATCCAGGGATTACCTCTGTATAGTGTTGCCCATCATGTTAGCATTTAGTCAAAAAGAGCAGAGTTAAGGTTGATATTCAACCTTATTCATGCCTTCAGCCTTGTGTACATTTCCCATAGTCTAAAGGGCATCTTGGTGAGAAAATCCATAAGAGAGGAAGTAGGACATGAATCCTTTTACCAGCTCCAAGATTTCCCAAAACAGTTGGAAAGTTTTCCAGGCCAGTTTGAATTCATTCTGGAGACTAGTCAGTTCATTGTGAAGAAAGGTTAGCTACACATGCATGTGCAGCCATCATTTCTTAGGCGTGCACTTAACAACTTCAGCAAAAAAATCTGCTGTGCATGCTCAGTAGGTACTTTTCAGACACTCATAACTCAGTCAAGCCAAACCTTCTTCCTCTGGAATAAGGCCTCAATGAGGACTAATTTCTATGCTAAATTGTATCTTTCAAGCTTTTGCCATTTCAGCTCCAGATTTATTTAAAAACAGTCACATATTTTTTTCTAACAGGGGATAAACCTCAAAACCCACGGAGCCATTCTTCCTCAAGCTTATCTATTTACTCAACCCAGGGCTGGCTCCAGGCACCAGCTTGTCAAGCAGGTGCTTGGCGTGGCCGCTCCGGAGATGGGGGGCATGTCCAGGTATTCGGCAGCAATTCGGCGGACGGTCCCTCACTCCGCCTTGGAGCGAAGGACCTCCCGCCAAATTGCCGCCGCAGATCGCGATCGCGGCTTTTTTCTTTTTTTTTTTTTTGGCTGCTTGGGGCAGCCCAAACCCTGGAGCCAGCCCTGACTCAACCTCCCCCTCCCACACACAGTGAAAATCACCTTTGGGCAGGCACCAAGCCTGGAAACTGCCAGCCCCAAATGTGAATGTTACAAAGTTAGGACTATCTGCAAATAGGTTTTTACAATGGAAGCCATTTTGTAGCCCTAACTGTAGCAACATTTTCTGTCAAAGGAATGAGCTGGAAGTCTGAATATGATTTTTGTTCTCCCATCACCTAAATCAGTGGTTTTCAAACTGTGAGACACGACCCAGTATTGGATTGTGGAATGTAAGGCACTGGGTTACGGCAGCTCTGGTCAGCACCAGCAACCGGGCTGTTAAAAGTCCCATTGGCAGTGCTGCCCAGCTAAAGCAAGCTAATTTCTACCTGTTCTGACACTGTGCTGTGCCCTGGAAGCAGCCAGCAGCAGGTCTGGCTCCTAGGCAGGGGGAGGGGCTACAGGGCTCTCCGTGCTGCCCCCGCCCTAAGCACTGGCTCTGCATTCCTGTTGGCTAGTTCCCGGCCAATGTGAGCTAGGGGGGCGGTGCCTGCGGCCAAGAGCCATGTGAAGCCGCTTGCGTGCCTCCGCCTAGGAGCCAGACCTGCTGCTGGCCGCTTCCAGGGCACAGCGCGGTCCACGGTGCCAGGACAGGCAGGAAGCCTGCCTTAGCACCCCCGCTGCGCCACTGACTGGGAGCTGCCCGAGGTAAGTCCATGCCTCAACCCCGGGTCCCAATCCCCTGCCCCAGCCCTGAGCCCCCCCAAACCCAGAGCCCTGACCCCCAGTCCAGAACCCTGACCCCCTCCTACACCCCAACCCCCTGCCCCAGCCCTGAGCCCCTCCCAAACCCAGAGTCCCTCCTGCACCCCTCATCCCCGGCCCCACCCCAAATCCTGCACCCCCAGCCCAGAGCCCTGATCCTCTCCTGCACCCCAACCCTCTGCCCCAGCCCAGAGCCCCTCCCACACCCTGAACCCCTCATTCCTGGCCCACCTTGCAGCCCTCATCCCTGCACCCGAACCCTCTGTCCCAGCCCTGAGCCCCTCCCACACCCCAAACCCCTCATCCCCAGCTCCATTGGGTTGCGGGCATCAACAATTTTCTTCAACTGGGTCGTCAGAAAAAAAGTTTGAAAACCACTGACCTAAATGACCAGACAAGTAGAATATAGTGCTCTGTGACCTTGCACTAAAACCACCACCTGCTGCTCTTATTACACTGTAAGCAACATGTGTCAGCAAGCAACAGCAAGAACTGGCAAGCTACTTCTGCTCAGAGGAGAAGCAGACAGTGCCTGGCACTGCATTGAGATGCCCCAGCCAGAGCCACCTTTCTCTACAGGTAATTGTGCCAGACACACAAAGCTGCCTACCCGGCACTCTGCTTCCCATGGGGCTGCTTTAGGTAAGGCCGTCTGATTGATACATTGGTTTGTTTAGGTTTCAGAGTAGCAGCCGTGTTAGTCTGTATCTGCAAAAAGAACAGGAGTACTTGTGGCACCTTAGAGACTAACAAATTTGGTTTGTTTAGTACATCCTGAGAGGGCTATATACACACAGACTATTATCATGACCTGTTACTGGGGCAGGGAGTTGCAAATGGTACAGCCCAATGTGTTAATTTAAATGCCTAAAATTATTTTAAATGTGTTTATAACATTAAATACTTTTGAAAGCTAACAAGTACCTTCATGGAAAACAAATAAAAACTAACAGAAAAAGAAATACCTCAAACATGATAGATTAGCAGAACCAAGTTAGCACAAAACCAACAGAAATACATTAAATATCATCACTTCCTTCTCACCTCTTGTTCTGTGTCACTCCCTTATAGCATCCACTACCCTAACACTCAGTTGTCCTCTGTCACATCATCCCTTTCTTCAGGCTGCAGGGAGCCCACATACATTCTGCTGTCCCCCACATTAGCCCTGTGAGAAGCATGGCTTTTTAGTGCCCTTGATATCTGGTGTTCTGACAGATGCACCTTTTAGAGGTGCTGTATAGGTTTTTTTTCTCAACAAGAGCTGACCGCAAGAAAGCAGAATGTGTGTAGGAAAATACAAGGGTAGTTCACTGTAGGTTGAACACACTAGATTCTGTTAGTTGTTCCCAATTCTGCTGCCTTTTGTGTGGCCAGGGAATTGTACAGAGACAGGAGCCGTGATCATTACTATTAGGAAATGCCAGACCTATTAGTTAATTATAAATAAGTTGCATTGTGGAAGCATCTCGAGGCCACAGTCAGGATGTTCCCAAGTTCCACTGTGGTAGACACTCCTTAAAACTTCCCAGGCATGTCTACACAGCCCACAGCAGGGAGCCTCCCAACCCAGGTCAACAGATTTGGGCTAGTGGGGCTCACACTAACATTCTAAAACTAGCTGTGTAGACAGCTCTTAGAAGTTGTGGCTGAAGCCAGAGCTGAGTCTCTGAAATCAGCCTGAGCTGCAACTTCTAAGTACTGTTTAAACAGCTAATTTTAGAGCCCGAATCTGCCAACTTAGGTTGGGAGACTCGTGGTTGCATACTGTGTAGACCAGTGGTCACCAACGGTTGATCATGATTGACAGGTCAGTCCTGGAGACTCTCCCAGTCGATCATGATCTCCGGTCACTAAAAGTGATCTCTGGCTCCCTGCCTGTCCCAGCCCCACACTATTCCTGGGAGCAGCCAGCATGACCCCAGGAGACAGGGATCTCCCTCTGTGCACTGCTTCTGCCTACAAGCACCGCCACCGCAGCTCCCATTGGCCAGGAATGGGGAACTGTGGTCAATGGGAGCTGCAGGGGCAGTGCCTGCAGAGGGGCAGCACGTAAAGCTCTGCCCCCCACCAGGGGCTGCACGTTGGCCTCTTCTGGGAGCAGCGTGGGGCTGGGGCAGGCAGGCAGCCTGCCTTAGCCCCACTGTACCGCCGACTGGGAGCCACCCAAGGTAAGTGCTGCCTGACTGAAGCCCATACCCCAGCCTTGAGCCCCCTTCCAGAACCAGCACCCCATACCTCTTCCTGCACCCTGTATGCCTCCTGCACCCAACCCCCTGCCCCAGCCGTGAACCCCCTCCCAGAGCCAGCACCTCATACCTCCTCCTGCACCCTATACTCTCTCCTGCACCCCAACACTCTGCCCCAGCCCGGAGCCCCCTCTTGCACCTAAACTCCTTCCCAGAGCTTGCACCCCTCACCCCCTCCTGGACACCAACCCCCTACCCCAGGCTCAGCCCAAAGCTCCCTCCCACACTCCAAACCCCTTGGCCCCAGCCCAGAGCCTGCACCCTCTCCCAAACCCCAAGCCCCTGCCCCAGTTAAGTGGAAGTGAGTGAGGGTGGGGGAGAGCAACCGATGGGGGTGGGATGGAGTGAGCGAGGCAGGACTTCGGGGAAAGGGTGGGGCCTTGGGGAAGGGGCGGGGTAGATCCTCAGTTGCACTTAAATTCAAAAAGTGATCTTGTGCGTAAAAACGTTGAAGACCACCGGTTTGACATACCCTCCTTTGCCATGAGGCTGGCAAAAAACTTGACATCAACTAGGCAATAATGTGCTGAGATGATTGCCTATCATGCTGACCAATATCTCATTGTTTCCTTGTGCCCTCCCCCATTGATCTATCCGTATCCATCTGTTGTCTCTTGTTTTATATTTAGGGCTTGTCTACACAGTGCCACAGTCTGGATTATGGGGCTGCAAATTGTTAAGAGCTCTATGGCCTTGCTCCCTAACTGCCCAGTGTAGACCCAGCTGACATGACTACATCAACAGGACTATGTTAATGTGCACTAGATACCTTTTATTTAGTGCTAGCAGAGTCCACATGGGGCAGTTAGCGCAACACTTTAGAGCACTCTCCAATTCTCTGCCCCGTAATCCAGACTGCAGCACTTTGTAGACAAGCCCTTAGATTGTAAATTCTTTGGAGCAGAGATTGTCTTTTGTTCTGTGTTTGCACAGCACCTAGCACAATGAGGTCCTGGTCCATAACTGGGGCTCCTCGGTGCTATGATAATACAAATAACAATAAAAACAACAAGCAGAGTAAAAGATTACTGCTGCCCCAAAGACTTTATAGTCAAAAGTAGACAAAAGGCAACAGGCGGGGGTAACAAATGGTTTGAGGGAACGTGGGAGGGAGAGTGAGGAAAACATTAACAAGAACATGCATTTCTATGGGCCAAACAAATAAGATAAACAGATGTCTCTCCTGACCGCCCACTAACTTGTCCTAGGTTAGCAGCTCTCTGTTGGTAGAGGAGGCTGTGGACATGGGAAAGTGTGAGAAGTGCATGGAGGAATAAGGTGAGGAACATCAGAGGAGAAAATGACACAGAAAAGAGGTTTGGTGAACCTGGAAAATAGGTTTTGGAAAAATAGTGTGTGGTGAACTGGCAAGAAAATTAATTAGCAAATTATCAGTAATGCAATAACAAGACAGTAAAATGAGTGCACAGATAACCAATAGAATAGCAATGCAGTGAGTTAAAGTAGATGCCGAACAGAGTTGACTTGGCCAGTGAGAATCAGGGCTGCATAGGAGCCACAAGGCAGCAGATGCTAGCACTGTGATGATTAGGGAAGCAGAAGTCGGAAAGTTCAACAGATATCAATGTGACATTGTAAAGCTCCCTGCTCTTGAATCAGCCTGTTCATTTTGCTTCCCTCTGCTGGTGGTTCTGGTCAGTGTCTGGCTGGGTAGGGAAGATGATAGCTGGCTTGCGGCATGTATGATGGAGGGAGCCAGGCGAGTAGGGGAGCATTCCTTCTCCCCTCTGCTGGTGGTCCTCTTGGGGGCATTGCTTAAATAGCTCAAGAAGTACAAAAAGAGTCATTAAAGAGTACCAGGTTATACAATTTTTAGAATGTTAAACATACGGGCAGTAGTGGTTAGAGTAATCAGTGCAATTTCTTGCCCCTATAGGCAATTCTTTGCCACTGACAATGCACTAATTCCAAGAAATGTCATTCTGTAGTTGTCAGAAAAGCTTTCTCTTTCCAGCGTACACTGCATTGCTGAAATTCTCATCAAACATCACAAAAATGGACTGGAACATGAGGGGCGGTAAGGGCAAGTGATCAGCCTTTCCAAGAATTTCTAATGTTTGGCCCCTGGGACTAAGTCCTTCGATACAAACCTGTCAAACCTGGGAAGCAGTGTCAATGTAAAGGCTATTACAGTGTTAATGGAGGCAGAGCATTTTTAATTGTAGTTCCCTCCCCCCCTTATTTTTGCTACTACCATTATAAAAACAAAGGACATTAAGTAGAAATGAAATTATAGTAAGGTCTAAATTAAACTAAAAAAAAACAAGAAAATCTGGAATTGTCTGCCATTGTGCCCTTTGGATCACTCTGTTGTACTCGATATTGCAAGGGTCACAGAATGATATATGCTCTTACATCTCAAGGACTTGAGTCTCCTCTCACTTATGTTGGTGTATGTCAAGGATAACTCCACTGAAGTAAATGTTACAAAATAAAAAACTTACTCAACTTGTGAGATTATTCAGGACCCATTATGTCTAGAAATGGCTATGTACGTTGGGCTGACTTTAAAGGTGAAATACGGACACCGTTGAAGTAAATAGCCACATACCCATTGACTTCAATGGAGCCAGGATTTCCACCTAAGACTCCAAGGCAGACTGAAGTTATGTCTGCACAGCAGCTGGGAGGCGTCCTTTCCAGCTCAGGTTGAGATATCTGCACTAGGTCTGCTCAAGCTAACATGCTAAAAATAGGAGCCTGGTCATGGTGGCAAAAGCGGTGGCTCAGCCTAGTTGCCTGAGTGCAATCCTGCCCAACCTCCGGCTATGTACTCAAATGACTAGCCCAGGCCACTGCAGCCATGCTGCTATTTTTAGTATGCAGAGCTAGTGTGGGTATGTCTTCCTAAGCTTGGACTCACACCTTACAGCTGCTGTATAGACATACAACTTTGGGTCTGGGCTTCATTTCTGAAAACCTTAAAAAACGAACATCTGACAGGGATAATATTTATGTCTATAGCAATTTCATTCTTTGCTCCTTTTGATCAAAATCTGTGGGTAAAAGCCCTCCTGACATATTGGTGTGATCATTGGCATTTAAAACACTTTTGAAAGGCTGGGGGATGGTTGGAGATATTAGTTATGGAATATGGAGGTATCTATCTCATAACTCATCTTCTCAGTGCCACTGGTTTGAAGTCAGAGTACATTAGTCAGTATATTATTATTATTTAGTACTTACTGAGCCCAAAGTTCTGTGCGTGACACTGTGTAAACACAAAAAAGAACACAGTCACTGTCCACAGGAACTTGCCACCTGGCTCACACACAGACAGAATAGTTTGGTCACACATGATACATCAGTTGATGGTACAAAGAAAGACAGGCAGTGAAAGAATCTGGCAGTAATCATCTGGGTTGAATGTCATTACTATCTGCAGTGTTGCCAGCTCTCACAATTTCATCACGAGTCTCAGGATATTTGGTGTTTTGCTTAAAGCACCAGCCTTTGGAGGCATGTGAGTAGGTGAGAGTCTCAGCTTTCACTTTTTAAAAAAAGTAAATTTCTAGCAATCATGGTGGAGAAAAACTTGAAAATGTGACCCACGTGTCCCCTAAAGGCTCAAACAGAAACCAAATAGAAAGAGCCCCACCTTTATTGTTTATGGAAATTTCATTATATTTGAGTGAGCGTCATGATTTTTGAATGCTTGGGGTTGCCAATACAACATCTGACAGCCTATTTACTGTATCAGCTTACATATAATGAGATGAAGCCTGTGATCTCACCCCAGGCTGAGAGAACATGTGCCATAGTTGCAAACACTCCCAATTTTCTTAGCACAGGCCTTGGTTTCTGCCTTGTCTCCCTCTCCATGATCCCGTTTGGTTTGTGCCATGGTGACTGGGAAATATTGGCTGAAGATCTCTCCTCCTGTTACTAGGGGTCACTGTCCCTGTTGGAGCCACTAGAGGTTGCCTGTCCTCCTCCTCCTGCTCTTCTTCCCTGCCCACCCTTCTGGTTTGCCAGGAAGGAAGGAAGGCCTGTCTAAGTGGTGGTTGCCTACCGATGCCCCTGCTTGTGCCTGGGACAGCAGTGACAGCCCCTCAGCAAGATGGAGAACCAGGACACTGGCAGGTGGGGGAAGGGAGTCAGAGGGATCCTTGTGGGGGCAAGAGGAAGTAGGCCTATGGGGGTTGGAAGCATTACAGGGGAGCAGGAGTGGGCAGACCACAAAGGGAGGGGAAGGGGGAACCCCATGGGGATGAGGAAAAGGAGACAACCCAGGGGCGAATAGAGGCAACTAAGGGAAAGTGGAAGGGGACCCAACAAGGAGAAGCCACACAAGGGTGGTGAGAGAGCGGGGGAAGAGAGAACCCCTGAAGACACTGTAAGAAGGCGCATAGCTACTTGCTTCCTCTCAACCACACTGGAGTGGAGAAAGCCATCTTGCTTTCCTGTGAGGCCACCTGCGCTAGCTGGGAACCAGTACCTGTTTAGGGAAGGGGTGTCTTTGTGGGTAAGAGTCACAGAGCCAGGCAGGAGTCTCCCTGTAATCCACACTTCAGGATGTTTATCCAGATTTCAGACCTGTCGGGAATTTCCTTCTGGGGGAGTGCTCATAAAGCAGATCACAGTGTCCTTAGAGTTATTCACTTTTGAAATATCCTTGCCATTTATTGGGGAAGTGTGAATGATTTTACTGTGTGGATTGATTGTGAACAGTTTATTGTATTTAATGTCGGATTTGGTATATTTGAAATTTGATCTGTGTTGCTCAACTGTGATTTGTTTTTGTTTTGTTCCTTGCTTGGATGAGTGTACTTGTTATAACCAGGGAGGGCCTAAAGAAGCCACTGGAAATGGGAATCTCTCAGGGAGAGAGTGAGCAATTCAGGCAGTGATAGCAAATAATCAGAGGTTTTAATGTTAACCTTGCCTACCTACACTGAGGTAAAATGTCTTCTTTAGGATTTTACTGCAAGATTGCTAACATGCCTTAGTTATCTTGCTGTAAAAACACTCCTTTTATGGCAGTGAAAACATAGCTGAAAGCTGGGCATCCAAAGTCAGTTGCTGCTTTTGAAATATTGACTTCATTATCTGGATGCAGAGTTTAAATGTAATTTTCTCTCATTTCATTCACACAAAGCAACGGTGAGTGAATGCATGCATGGACATAACTATGAAAGGTGCGGTCAGATCCTGGTCTGGCTTCATGGGTGTAGACAACAAGAGGATGGGGGGGAGGCTAACTCCCCACCCCCAAAAAATAAGGCATTATATTAATAAAGAATGGAAACACTGAGTTTAGAACAGAAGGTTATTTATCTCATTTCATTAGAAGCGGACCGAACAGAACTACTAATTGAGACAATATTCAACAGCTATTATTTTTTAACTCTCGCCCCCTCCCCAAGTAAAAAAAAGTTTCTGTGACTTTGGGCTTAATTGCTTTTGTATCATGGCTGTGGCTAAGGGTTTTGAAACCATCTCCCCCTGCTATGTGTAGCAGTGTCCCATCCCATATATAATATACTAAGTGTAGTTACTGGTGTGATTTTTTTTCAGTTATTACTGCAGTTGTTGATTCAAAATAATTGTATTTGCATATGCAGTCCTTGTTGCAAAGTGCACAGCCAGATGTCTAGCTCATTTACTTGTTGTTTAAAATTTACCTTTCATGAATATATGTGCACATGAGTTTGAAATTTGCTTCAATGAACATTTGTGTGAATAAAGATTGATTAGAGTGGAAATGCCTGTTGGAATTAAACATAGTCATAGCAAATTCATGTTTAAGCTTGAGTAAATATTGGCCAATATTTTCCATTATTTCAACGAGTTCTATTTTATATACATTTTTTTCACGATTAATAATAGGTCTTAGTGTGCTCTTTCTGCTTTTGTGATATTGAAACCTTATGACAAACCATCATCACGTATTTATGGAACATCATGAAGGACTGTAGTGTATGGGGAAGAGAATATAGGATTTAGTGGATTTCTTGATTTTTGCCCTCATTTTATCCTAAGAGAAAAGACAATCAGAGAACTGTCACAGTTTTGAGGCTCCTGTAATTGTGTTCCACATAAAATCAACATAAAATTAACCTTAATGCATATACGGCCCTCATAAAGCATCTCATTAGGAACATTGTCCTTGGAAAATACACAGATGTCCATATGATGAAAACAGCCATCCTAACTGACAGTACTTGCCTTGGCACCCTTTTGGTAGTGTCAGTTAAAAGTCCACTCATTGAAAGGGCATGGAGAGCCTCTCACGTTTGCAAATTGTCCCTCTGGGCCAATCTGGAAGCACATTGGTGGTCAGAGTAAGGAAGCTTGTACTGTTGCTGACTGAGCTGTACCTTTCTTTGTTAAAAGAGGACTTCAGTTGTGAGGACTGTCAGTCTAGCACAGAGGTGGGCAAACTACGGCCTGCGGGCCACATCCGGCCCGCAGGACTGTCCTGCCCGGCCCTTGAGCTCCCGACCAGGAAGGCTAGCCCCTGGCGCCTCCCCTGCTATCCCCCATCCCCGCAGCCTCAGCTTACTGTGCCGCCAGCGCTCTGGGCGGCGGGACTATGAGCTCCTGCCAGGCAGTGCGGTGGTGTGGCTGGCTCTGGCCGGGCGGCTGCTAGTCCTGGTGCTCTGAGCGGCATGGTAAGCGGGAGAGGGGGAGAGTTGGATAAGGGGCAGGGGTCCCGGGGGGCAGTCAGAGGACAGGGAAGGTTGGATAGGCGTGGGAGTCCCGGGGGGCCTGTCAGCGGATAGGAGTTGGGGCCGTGGATAGGGGTCGGGGCCGTCAGGGGACAGGGAGCAGGGGAGGTTGGATGGGGGTGAGGTTCCGGGGAGGTGGTTAGGGTTAGGGGGTGGGGGGCTCCAGGAGGGGGCGGTCAGGAGACAAGGAGCAGGGGGGGTTAGATGGGTTAGGGGTTCGGGTGGGGCAGTCAGGGGGCAGGAAGTGGGAGGGGGCGGATAGGGGGCGGGGGCCAGGCTGTTTAGGGAGGCACAGTCTTCCCTACCCAGCCCTCCATACAGTTTTGGAAACAACAATGTGGCCCTCAGGCCAAAAAGTTTGCCCACCCCTGGCTTAAGCCAACCAGCACAAAGATCTTCAGACCAGAAAAGTAAAAAGCTCCACCACTTTAAGATCCCTTTTCAATTATGAAATATCTGTCAGGCTCAAAACAATGTACAGTGCTACACATAGGCAGCACAGTGATAATGTTATGCACTGACTTTTTAGGAATATGCACAATAGTAAAAATCAAATTACAGAATATTAAACAAACAGCTGAAGTTACCAGAGCCATTGCTATTACCACTTAGGAAAAATTTTCTGATGGTTGGAGCAGAGACCTCCTGAGTTCTTTTCCTGGCTCTCCTACTGTCCACAGGTTGACTGTGCATTCATTGTGTGAAGAAGTACTTCCTTTTGTTTGTTTTAAACTTGTTGCCTATTAATTTCATTGGGTGACCCCTAGTTCTTGAATTACGTGAAGGAGTAAATACCAATCAAGATTTTATAGACCTCTATCATATCCCTCCTTAGTCATCTCTTTTCCAAGCTGAAAAGTCCCCGTCTTATTAATCTCTTCTCATACGAAAACTGTTCCATACCCCTAATCATTTTTTTTTTGCCCTTCTCTGTACCTTTTCCAATTCCAATTTTTTAAGATGGGGTGACCAGATCTGCATGTAGAATTCAAGATGTGGGCATACCATAGATTTATATAGAAACATTATGATATTTTCTATCTTCTTATCTATCCCTTTCCTAATGATTCCCAGAATTCTGTCCGTTTTTTTGATTGCCACTGTGCTCTGAGCAGAGGTTTTCAGAGAACTATCCACAATGACTCCAAGATCTCTTTCTTGAGTGGTAACAGCTAATTTAGACTCCATCATTTTGTATGTATAGGAGCCAGTCACGCTGCCACGCAGTCTGGAGTACCGGGGCAGGCAATTGGCTCTCGCAGCCACGCTGCCTGGCAGGGGCTCGTAGCCCCGCTGCCCAGAGCGCTGGCGGGACGGGTCAGGGGGGACAGCAGGGGAGGGGCCGGGGGCCCTGTGTCTAGTGTTTCCTTGCTTCCTTCTCTCTCAGCTTCTCTGGTCTTCCTGCCTCTTTCACAGACATAAAAACCAGCAAAAACAATACCCCGAGAAACCCTTCTGCCCATATGTGCCTTTGTTTTGTGTAGTGACATGCTTGTATTTTGGGTGGAAGCTGCTATTGTTTTAGCTACCTTGTTAAGAAAGGCGCTTAATGGCATCTTGCTATTATCTATAATGAGGGGTATCGGATATGCCCCTGAGTTTTAGTGAGGTTTAACTCAGCCCGTGTGATACTAGTGTATGAGGCACATTCAAATAAACTGACCCAACATTATCATCATCATTTTGCTTTTAGCATACATTTTAAAAGCACCTTCATCACTGAGGGGGAATGTTATGAAAGCCAAGAAATAACAATGAGTGTTGATTTTTCTTTTTATAAAATACTTTTTCAAACACTGGGTCCTGCCAGGAATGTTTATTTTGCTTATAGTGTTTGATTGTTTTGCTGAGCTCATTGAATTTCACTGACAAAACCAACTGCAAAATTTCCTTGTTATGTTCACTATTTAGTTAATTTTTGAGTTTGAAAAGGCACATTTGAAGTGTTCAGATGAAGTAAGCAGTAATCTCCGTCCCCAGTAGCTGATTTCTGTTTCACTTGCAGTATTTGAGAAATATATTTTAGTGAGTTTATACTAAGGCTATGTAAAAAGCAACAGAGGGGCCTGTGGCACCTCTGTGGCAATCTTGCATCTGAAGAAGTGAGGTTCTTACCCATGAAAGCTTATGCTCCCAATACTTCTGTTAGTCTCTAAGGTGCCACAGGACCCTCTGTTGTTTTTTACAGATTCAGACTAATACGGCTACCCCTCTGATACTAGGGCTATGGTTACACTACAGCATAAGTCAACAAATTATGTCGCTCAGGGGTGTGAATTAGCCAGCCCCTGAGTAACATAACTTATGCTGATTTAAGCACTGGTGTGGACAGCACTATGTCGGTGGGAGAGCTGCCATCACTAACGGGGCTGGAATAGTTAAGGCGGCAGGAGAGCTCTCTCCTGTTGGCTTAGATCAGCTACATTAGAGAGTTTACAGTGGCGCAGCTGCAAGCTCTCTAGTTTAGCAATAGCCTAAACCTCAAAGGAGAAAGAAGAGGCATTCAGTAAACAGAAATAAGATACCTCAGTAGCTGCAAGTGAACTGGTTTTGCTCAATACAACTGTGAAACAAAACAGGAGGAACAACAGGGATTGCCCCAAAATGTTTTCCCTATCAAAAAGCCTCTAGTACAGGGATGGGCAAACTTTTTGGCCTGAGGGCCGCATCAGATTTTGTAAATTGTATGGAGGGCTGGTTAGGGGAGGGGTCGTAGCCCAGCCCCCATCTCCTATCTGCGCCCCTCCCCCCCTGGACTCCTGCCCCGTTCAACTCCCCCGTTCCCTGATGGCCCCTCTGGGACCCCTGCCCCATCCACACACCCCCACTCCCTGTCCCCTGACTGCCCCCAGACCCCCGCCGCCACCCCATCCAACCCCTCTTCTCATTCCTGATGGCCCCCCTGGGATCCCTGCCCCATCCAACCACCCCTTCTCCCTGTCCCCTGACTGCTCCCTACCCCCATCCAACCCCCCCTCCTTCCTGACTACCCCCTGGGATCCCTGCCCCCATTCAACCCTGTTTTTCCCCCGCCTGACCATCATCCACACACACCCCCGACCACCACCCCGAACTCTCCTGCCCTCTATTCAACCCCCCCCGCTCCCTACCCCCTTACCGGGCTGCCTGGAGCACCGGTGGCTGGTGGCACTACGGCTGGAGCCGGGCCACGCTGCTGCCACCTCCACCACGCAGCACAGAGCACCGGGTCAGGCCGGGCTCTGCAGCTGCGCTGCCCCAGGAGCTCATAGCCCTGCCACCCAGAGCATTGCGCCGGCGGCGGAGCGAGCAAGCTGAAGCTGAGAGGAAGGGGGACAGCAGGGGAGGGGCCGGGGGCTAGCATCCCGGGCCAGGAGCTTGGGGGCCAGACAGGATAGTCCTGCGGGCCGGATGTGGCCCACGGGCCGTAGTTTGCCCACCCCTGCTCTAGTATCTTTAAAGATTAACGCTCTTCCTGGATAGGCGTCCCATTTTTAAAAAATCCATGTTTCATGGCTCTCATCAAGTGCCTGGCTTTTCTTTCTTATCTTTATAAGTTTACTTAATGAAAGTGATGGTACTAACATGAGCCAGGCATAGTTTGAATTGGCGCTGCGCAAACCGTGGCACACAGCTCTGCCAGTATAATTTACTTTTGCCCTCCAACCCCTGTACTGTGAAAAGCTGCCAATCGTACCAAGTTGCATGTTGGTTTTGTGATGTGGCCAAACAGCTGTTAGCATTTAGAAATTCCCCAAAATTCATTTTCGCTTTTACAGGTTTAAATTTTGGAATGTGCAGGGGTCTTAGTTCGCCATTTCTCACCAGTTTTCCCCATTCAGCAAAATCTCGCTATGCATACAAACAGACAACAGTGTAAGATTTCTCATACATTTTCCCTTGACAAATATATTGCAAGGAGTAGAACAATTGTATCATTAGCAGGACTTGTAGCCCTCTCCCAAGGTTATAAAGTAGATTTTTTACAAACACAGTTACAAGTATTGCATTTGCAGGTGCCCATCAAGAAAAAAAAATCCATAATTTAAATAACCAGGCTTCGTCCATGGACCAATCCATTTAAGTGGTTTTTAAGACATCAAGTAAATGTTTTAGCAGTAAGCAAGTGGTTCCTTACATAACACTCCCTTGTTTTTTTCTCTCTCTGTGGATTCCCTCTAAATGCAAATAGTGGCAGATACTTTGAAACAAAGGAATAGACCAACCTGTTTATCAGGATGGATCTTCAGTTGGTGAAGGAGACAAACTTTTGAACTACACAGAACTCTTCTTCAGGTATTCTTCTTCTGGAAGAATTTCACTGGAAATCCACTTTGGGTAATCTGCTCATTGATATCCATATTACTGCTGGTCTTGGCACCAGCAGGCCAGTAGCCAGGATCTCATTTCAGATCCTCCTTTGTCTGCCCACTATAGCTGACCATGGCATCTTATAGTGAAATGGGTTTCGAGAACTGTATGTCCCTTGCACATGGGCAGCATTAGTTAGGCCTTGGCTACACTGGCGGTGTACAGCGCTGCAACTTGCTGCGCTCAGGGGGGTGAAAAAACACCCCCCTGAGCGCAGCGAGTACAGCGTTGTAAAGCACCAGTGTAATCAGAGCCTGCAACCCTGCACGCTTGCTTGCAGCACTGCAAGCTATTCCCCTCAGAGAGGTGGAGTACATACAGCACAGCGAGAGCTCTCTCGCAGTGCTGGCGGCGCGACTACACTCGCGCTTCACGCGGCAGCGCTATGAAGTCCCAAGTGTAGCCAAGGCCTTAGCTTGCTGTATTTACAGCCAGGAAGAATCTCCTTCCTTCCTGTTTCCACCTATTTGATCTCCACTACATTATTTTAGTACAACAAAGCCAGCCATGTTCCCCTTCTCCTCAGTACCCAACCCCCCGATCAAGGCCAACTTCAGAGAGCAAATACAATCCATGGATTTAAGTAAGGGAATATTGAGTGAAAGTAGGGTGGGATATTACCACCGTTTAATGCATTAGTGAGACTATTCTTGGAATTCTGTATCCAGTTCTGATGTCCATACTTTAAAAAATGATGTTGTCAAACTGGAAGTGATGATTGATTTGAGAGTTCGAGATTTCAAACTCCTACTTTGTAGTGGGAGACTAAAAGAGCTCAATCTATTTAGTTTATCAAAGAGCAGGTTAAAAGTTGAATTGATAATGGCTGCTAAGTACCTATATGTGGAGAAGATTTCTGATACTTGAGGGCTCTTTAATTCAGCAGACAAAAGTATAACAAGTTCCAATGGCTGGAAGATGAAGTTAAATAAATTCAGACTAGGAATAAAGCGCACATTTCTGTGATGGAGTAATTCTCTGTCACTTAAAGTCTTTACATTGAGATTGGATGTCTTTCTAAAAGATATGTTCTAGCTCAACCAGACGTTATAGGCTTGATGCAGGAATCACTTGGTGAAATTCTATATCCTGTGTTATACAGGAGATCACACTAGATCAGGGGTCGGCAACGTTTGGCATACGGCTCACCAGGGTCGGCAACTTTCGGCACGCGGCTCGCCAGGGTAAGGACCAATTTATTACCCTGGCGGGCCGGGCCAATTTATTTACCTGCTGACGCGGCAGGTTCGGCCAATCGCAGCCCCCACTCGCCGCGGTTCGCTGTCCCGGGCCAATGGGGGCGGCGAGAAGTGGCGCGGGCGAGGGATGTGTTGGCCGCGGCTTCCCGCTGCCCCCATTGGCCTGAGACGGCGAACCGTGGCGAGTGGGGGCCGCGATCGGCCGAACCTGCCACGTCAGCAGGTAAATAAACTGGCCCGGCCCGCCAGGGTAATAAATTGGTCCTTACCCTGGCGAGCCGCGTGCCGAAAGTTGCCGACCCCTACACTAGATGAACCTAATGGTCCCTTCTGGCCATAAAATCTATAAATCTATGAACCACATAACATGAAAGTCAGTGAAATGACAAGGTAACATACAGAGGAGCAAGGGGCTATCTATTTATTATGCTATAGAAGTAATTCCTAGGAAATATTTTTCAAATCACCACACATCCTCATCATACAATTGTAAGCCTCAAGATAGATTTGTAGTCTCTACAAAGAAAAGTCCTTCCAGCATTTTGTAAAAGACTACAGATATGTATGTAAGGAAAACATTTAAGATGGGCCTTAACCCTAAACCAGTCTCAGGTAAAAACCCTGACAACACCCATGAAACACAGTGCACACAAGACTAGAAACGATTAGAAAAGCCATGGCAATCTACAAAATACATACATAGTATGACTTAATAAAATTTAGGCTGAAGTTTCCCAAATTCAGTGGGCTGCTCAAGTATTCAGATAAAGCAAAGCCGTAACAATGATCTTGCAACAAAGATCATTAAAATAACTCTGGCTCACTCACAGTTCCTCCAGCTATCACATACTTTCCATACTGCTCCAGAATGCAGACAGAACATGTAATGTTTAGGATTGGGAACTGTCATTAAGTATGGTTCCTTGACAAAGTTTGACAGTAGGTAACAGACTGTTCTCCTCCACAAAATTTGCATTTTCAAAGGATGATGCTAAATTATTTTACTCCCTCTCTCATTTGTAACAAGGTCCACAAATCTTTTACATTGGGTATCTGCTCTAGTAAACTTGGAGGCAGACCAAACCTGTCTGTCAGTCACTGGCAGGAGAGGTAAGAGGTATTTCTCTGAGAAACTGCCAGTTTTTCATTTGCCTCATCATCTTCACGCTGGCAAACCAGCTTCTGCCTGCTGCAGAGCAAACTTAAAAAAGAAAAAAAAAAAAGGTTTAAAATTATCAGGCTGTTAAGGTCTGTCTTTATCAGCAGTGGGGAGAAAGGGAATCTCTTTGGTCACTGGGACTCTCCGTGCCCCCTGCTCACCCATACAGAGTGGTTTGGTGGAGAAGAAGAGGGAAAGCCAGATGCTGCATCTCCTGCACCTCCCTGTGAATTGAGTGGCTGGCTCGCTGGGGATCTGTGCCTGTTCTTCTGGGGAGACCCAGGCCACCTCAAATGCTCAGGCACTTGAGCCCACTTCCCTTCCAGAGCAAGAGAGCTCCCAAGAAGCAGTTGGCAGCACCTTAGCACCCACGGGCTGGCACAGCACAGGAGGCAGTCCTGAGAGCAGTGGCTCCCCCATGCAGGGGTGTGTGGGGTGAAGCACAGTATCAAAAGGCCAGGGAAGCTTCCTGCCCATCTGCTAATGCCTGTACTTACAGCACCAACTGTTGACTGCAGAGCAGCTCCCCAGCCCCTCTTCTGCAGCTGCTGCAGTGATAGGGAGCTACGGACAGGGGTCTAGAGTAAACTAAGGAGAGTCTGGTAAGGGACCTTTGTGCACAACCTCTCCCTCCATTACACAGTACCCCTCTTCCCCACCCAACTAGTCTTTCAGTGGCTCAAGGCTACTCCCTGAGCCACTGATTGCCAGAAGTATCAGCTAAGTGCTGTTTCCCAGTGCAGTAAGTGGGCTAAAGACTCCTGTTGAACTTCCTGGGTTGGAGCCTTGGTGCTCCTGGGATGGAGTCAGCCTGTACCCAGGCCACATCCAGGAATCTTCCTTGAACAAACTGTGGGAGCCTAGAAAGCCCACTTCAGACCCAGTCCAGCACAAGCTCCAGTATGACACCTCCCCCTTTCTCGGGGTGAGAAAGCTGCTTGAAAGAGTAATCACAAAGTTCCCCTCACCTCCCCAAAGGACTCTCAGTCTGAACTTTCTCTTCCCATCTGAAGAAGGAGGGTCAATGAAGAGTTAAGAAACGGACATTCAGACCCCTGTGACACCCCAATAAAAAGCTCTAAGGAAACAAAAAGAGCCCTCTCTGCTCCCATTTATCTTTTTGAAGACTGATTCAGGGGAGTCCTCTAGGAGGTGCTCTCAGAGGAACAGAGGGAAATTGTTTCCCTCAAGCCACAGAAATCTGCAGATTGCATCTGAGCAGGTATTCCTCAGTGCATGGTTCCAGACTCACCCTCATAGTGTGCATATGGGAGATAATCCTCAGTACCAGGTTCCCCCTCATGAAGTACAACATGACAACATCCTGGGGTACAACATGTAAAATTAAGTGTTGCTCCTTGAGGAACAGGAGGAGTTTGGCTCTGCAGACAGCCATCCTAGATCTCCTACAAATGAGAACAATATGGAGGAAATGAGGCCGATATTCCATATTGTTCTTAGTTCCTCCTGCCCCCAGGTCCCCAAAAAAGCCATAAGGCTACAGAGCAGTTCTTTACTTCAAGTATTACAACAGATCCATGAAGAAATCAAAATTCAAGATGGAGACCTTAACATCCTCACTAGCTGCCATCATCAAAGGGGACTGTATGACATCAATAGATTTGAAGGATGCCTCTTTCCAGATCCTAATTTGACAGTCTCACAAATGCTTCCTGTGCTTTGTTCTTGAAACACAACACTACCAGTGCAGGTCCTTACCCTTTGGTTTAGCAACTGCACCACAAGTACTGATACTACTAATAGCTGTTTTCAGACAGGAAGGGTCCATGTCTACCATTTCCTGTGTAATCTCCTTATCGAGCCTCATCCAGGGTCAAAATCATAGATGGTACCATTCAGGTGATAAGGATGCTGCCAAGCTATGGTTTGGGACAAAGTCAGTTAACACCATCTCAGCAGATTCCCCATCTCAGAGTGGAGATGGGCACTGTCCTCTACAAAGGTTTTTTTTTTTTTTTTTTTTTCAGGAAAAACAGGAGAAGCTGAGGAATCTTATTCAAACAGTCTGCCTTTCAAGGGAAGTATCCATTATTCACTTGTGTCAATTCTGGGATCAGTGTCCTCTTGTGTGAGCCTGCGCTTGCATGAGGTTGCTACAGAGCTTCCTCTTGTGTCTCCCCAGAAGGATTCTCAAGTCATTCAGATGGTGGATGAGTCTAAGGAGATTCAAGTCAGGCTTTCCAATAGGTGAACTAGTCAGGACAGTTATCACCACAGATGCAAGCATGGAGACATGGATGTCCATGTGGGATTGAATACTGTCCAAGAGATCTGATCCAAACAAGATGAACAAGCACAGCAAAACCTGGAGAGGTTAGGGCAATCCAATATGGTCTCAAGGCTCTTCTCCCATATCTAGACTCCCCTCGTGTGCTGATTATGCCAGACAAATTCTCAGTCAGGTCATATGTGAATACACAAAGGGGAACAATATCTATAGTTCTTCAAGGAGAAGCTCGCCTCTGATGACTTGGGCAGCAGAAAATGTGCAATTAAATTCACTCCATTCACATCCAAGGGAAAAATGAAAGTTACAGTCGACTGGCTCAGCAGGCAAAAATTAGATCATCCAGAATGGGAATCTACACTGGGATGTGTTACATCTCCTGATAAAGGAATTCAGTCTCCTAATGATAGATCTGTTTGCTTTCCACCTGAATCACAGGGTTTCAATGTTCACTTACCAGTGGGATCAGAAGGCTTAGGCAGGGCTCCTCTACATCACTCTCCCACATCAACTAAACCAGATATGAATCCAAGCCTCTAGGCTGATCTATTTACATAGTACCAGACTCCAAACCGATTCCTTGCCATGTTAATCTGAAGTGCATGGTCATCACAACCATATTTAATGGTGTAGTTCAACAGTATCCTTATCAGTTCCTCTCTATAACTTGTCCCTTATGATATTGTGAGGTTTACATTGTGGTATTGTGACTTGGCATCAGTATGACAGATTACAATGCTTAAAATGCCATAACTGCATACAAATGCTATCACATTGTGATTCTTTATTGCGAGATGATGAAGTTTTGCAGGCTGTGAAAGTGAATTTGGAATCCATGAATGTCCTGTAACCACTGGCATGTGTTTATCTTCAGGAAGTCTGAATAATACAAGCAAATCCACCATGGATGGCAACTTTATGGACTCCTCCAGAAACAAATCTAGATGTCTGATAAACTCATTTATAATCTTTACCTCAATTTCTTTATCTGTGAGATGCTGAGTGTCTCCTGTGTGGCTGATCTCTCTCAGCTCCCACAGAGGACGCATTGAGTACTTTGTAAAACCAGGCCCTTATTTTCCAACCACTCTGACTAAAGATGTGGATGAAATGATGGTGGATTTTTACAGCGGTCTTACACTTGCACCTCCAGGGAACAATTTTTGTACTAATTACTTGATGCTTGTTTGTAAAATCTAACACTGCAGAAAGATGCACATGACATTGGTCACTGTGGTTTCAGTCTTTAATCCCATGTTTAACCTTCTGAACAGCCACTATCACATTTCTGTTCTTTCTGTGCAAATTTGACTGGATTTACAAAAATTCCTTTCTGCTCATTAAAGTGTGACCTGCTTCTGTATTTTTGGTATTATTTTCCCAGACATCTTCCTTTCCTAATATAAATATTAGTCTGTTTACTATACTAATGTAACATAGATTATAGTGACCTAAAAGTGTCTATAAAGTTACAAAGGTGAGAGGGAAAGTGAATCACTGTTTGGGGGAAGTAGGGCGCTGTTAGTCATAGAAACAGACCTCCCCAGCTATGGTCCAGTTAGGAGCAGTGAAACCGTGAACCCAGATTTGTGGATACGATGTGTACTTGGGCAGAGGAGAAGAAACCTCAGAGACAGTTATGTATCTGGACTGATGACGAGTGACATTGGTTTGTTCCTTTTAGATCTCTTCACCCCGTTTCCCCGCCGTTGGAACAAGAGCCTTCTTTGCAACGCCCTGTTTCTGGAATAGCTTTTTGTCTGTCTCCTCCACGCTCCGTTTTCAAAGCTCAGCTGTACATATGCATTCTCTCCCTCCCCCATACCTCTTCCTTTTTCCTCTCTCGCTGCCAGTTAACTCTGGACCTGAGCAAACAGATCTTGGCCCACCTCTAACGCTGCCTGGGGTCCCGTTTAATTCCGGGAAGCACTGGGAGCTGGGCTCGCTCTGTGCAGGACGCTGCTGGACCCGGGAATTGTGCCCCCTACGCCCCTCTGCTCTCGCTGTTTACTTGCCTTCGGCCACACCCTGCTGCCTCGCTATTGGCCCGCGGCGGCTCGGCTACCCCGCAGCCCTAGCGCCCGCTGGCTCCGGGGGCAGAGAGGGGCGGGCGCGGCGCACACGCACTACGCCGCTCCGGCGGCGGCTTGTGGGGGCGGCTTAAATAGGGCGGGCCGGGCGCTGGCGTTGCACTGTCAGTGTGGAGGGGGCTGGTCGTCAGTGCTGTAGCTGTTAGGCCGGGCGGTGAGTGAGGCGGGGGCGCCGCGGGCGCGTTGCTCCCTGTGGGGGTGTTTGGGGAAGGGGCTCCGCTCTGTGGGGCGAGCGAGCTGCCGCCTGGGCTCCTCCCGGGCCGCGGAGGCGCAATGGGGCGATGCCTGCTCCGTCCTCTGCCTTCCCGCAGCACGCCAGCGAGGGGCCGGCAGAGCCCCCGGGGCTGCGGTTGTTCTGCCTCCTGCCCGGGGCCTCTTGGGCGCTCCGCAGCTAATCGCTCTCGGTGACACGCCGCTGTCTGTGTCCAGCCCGCCGGGTGCCGGGAGGAGAGTGGGCTGTCCGGCACACCAGGAATCTGGGGGTCTGGCAGGGGCCTCAGCCCGAAGCTGCTGTGGCTGATCAGATGGCTTGAAAACCTCCTCTCCATTTCCGTGGGTTAAGGATGCGGCAATACGGGAGGCTAATGTGCTGACAAAACCCTCCATCCCTGTGTCTCTGCGTGGTGACTGGGAAAACAGGCTCTGTACTCTTGGCTTCATGGGTTCACTGCAGGACAGTTCATGTTGTGCTATGCACCACAAGAGCATGTACTCCATAAGCAAAACCTGCATTAGTGTGAATAAAAGAGCACACGTCTTGTGGGAGGGGACTTGGGTCTAGTTTTCTAGAGCAGTGTTTCTCAACAACTGGTCTGTGGACCAGTGCAAGTCCCTGGGATCTCTGTGACACAGTTCAGGAAGGCAGCACGCTGGTCCCTGGTATCAAAAAGGTTGAGAAATGCTGTTCTAGAGGGTGAACTGCTGAACTTCTATAATAGAAGCTACAGATACACCTCTACCCTAATATAACGTGACCTGAGATAACGCGGTAAAGCAGTGCTCTGGGTGGGGTGGGGCTGCGCACTGTGGTGGATCAAACCAAGTTCGATATAACATGGTTTCACCTATAACACAGTAAGATATTTTTTTTTTTTTTTTGCTCCCGAGGACAGCGTTCTATTGAGGTAGAGGTGTATAGGCCCAGGTGTGGTGGTGAGTTTAGTGAAAACTGCCTAGTGATCCTGCTGAATTGGGATCTCAGAAGTCTCATCTAATTCAACAACCTCTGCTTAGTGCTAAGAAATGGTAGACTTGTACAGATCAATGCTATGCTATATTGTACTACTGGGGTTATAGTTATGTGAGACTTCCCTTGTTTAAAGGAACACTAGAATTAACCCTCTAAGCATTGTAACATTGTTGCTTTTTAATATGTTATCGAAGTGTGCTCCTCAGACATATGTGCCTCTTCAGTTAAGTAAAAACTGGACTGACCAGTTTTGTTTCTCTGGGTCTTGTATACAACAACAGTGATACTTGATCAGAGGTCCCATGCAGGCTTTCAAATCCAATCTGAGGCTGTTCTTGTGTTAAAGCTAAGGAAAGCATTAGACCTAAACCATGTAAACTGAAGTTTTTTCACCAGACTAAGTGGCATTTGTTTCTGCAGGTCTAGTTCTCCCTCCTTTCAATGACTGAATAGAAACTCTACTCCAAAGGGATGCTGTCAGGTCAAACTGGCTTGAAGTTTTATAATTAAAGCTGAAAGCTCTTTGACTAATGCCTTTATTTGTTAAATGTTGGTTGAGGAAAAAGTGTTTAAACACCTCTCTTTCTGAAGGGTCTATAGTCCAAATGTTGTGGTGTTACTGTAATGCCCTAGTTCTCAACATGTGGCCCAATTAGCACACAGCTGCAGCCCAACTGTGTGCTGAAGGCCATGGGCTGCCTGGTGGGCCCCGCAGGGTGTGGTGGGGTTGAGGTCATGGGCTGGCGCCACCGAGGGTCTGGTGGGGTCCAGTGTCCCTGCGGCGGGGCCCCGCCACCCAGGGCTCCATTCCTGGCCTCGCTTTGTGGAGGGGTCTCTGGGCGGGAGGCGTTGGACATAGGAGTCAGTAGGGGAGGAGGGCTGTGGTTCTCAACCTGTGGCCCAGGTAACGCATTGTGGGCTGCATATAGGTTGAGAGCCACTGCTGTAATGTATTAGAGCCAGAAAGTGAAACTGGCTACTCTAATATCAGGGCCTGACTCTGATTCATCTTTAAGTTGATGTAATTCTCAGGACCTCTGTGTGCAAGCTAAAACAACTGATACCTTTATCATGCTATTTACTTTCTTAAATGTAACTAGATGCCTTTTTAAAATGGTTTTAATAACGCTACCAATAATACAGCTAAGAATTTAACACTTGAACCAGAGTGTCCCTTATGTGTGATGTATGAACTGTACAAGTTCATACATCACACATAAGGGACAGGCAATAAACAGTCAAAGGTACAGTCTCTTAATACAGAATAAGGAAAATTAGCTTTTTAAAGGCTTCATATTAAGTTGAAACCACCAGTTTTTAAACATTCTACCCTTTTCAGAAATCTCTCATTATGGTTTATTAATTCTTAAGGGCTACTAAGTTTGGTTAATTTAGAATAACTTCTTGTAGGACTGTGTTTGTTCCTTTTTAAAGGACAAACAAAATATCTTCAAATGTCAGTGTTTAACAAGAATGTGTAATCACAGCACTCAAAGCTGTATTTACTGAATTTCAAAGGAGAACTTATGGGCAATCACGCATATTTGGAGAATTGGGTCCAAAGGGGTGTCTGCAACATAGGTGTCTGGTGCAGGGTAGAGTCCAAGATGCAGTGGTTGGATCCTATGATAGGGCTTGATAAGGCAGTTACTTTAGACATTAACCTTTCCTATCTACTTTTCCATACCTAGGTTTGGAAAACTGTTCGAAAATGGCTTTAGCAAGCTTTCCCCTGGCTTACACGGTTCAGGCAAAGCAGTCTCTAAACCTGTTCTTAACCAGTTAACTAATGTTAATATATTTGTAATCTGGCTGGGGGCATACTCTTGAAGTGGCTTGGCAAGAAATTTTGGACCCTGATATGCTTTAGGTTCCACAGGAGTGCATCAAGTACACAGGCACACTTAAAAAACCTCTCCTTGCAAACAATAGTACTGGTTGTCCAAATAGCTTCTTTTAATGTTCCAATTAAGCATATAATGTGGCTCTGTCTAGAGCTGTGCTGTTTGCCTTGCAAGTGTCAACTGCCAGAGTTGTCATGACTTCTCAGTCTCTGAAAAGCAGCACATGCTTATTCTCAATTAAGGAAATGTTCAGACCCTGTCTGGTTGGGGGGGGGGAAATAAAGCTTACTAGTTAGTTAGTTAGTAACAGGGGGCCATTTAGGGATCTGGGGCAAAAAAAAAATCGTACTTGGTCCTGCTGTGAAGGCAGGGGACTGGACTCGATGACCTTTCAAGGTCCGTTCCAGTTCTGAGATAGGTATATCTCCATATTTAAAAAAAAAAGCACACACTCAAGAGTATGAGCAAACAACGTGAATGAGTATTCCTTGACAAGTGCCGTGAATAAACTAAATCTAAAAATGTTAAACTTGTGCACGTGGAACTTATTTTGCAACTATAAACCAACAAATGTTAGGTTGGATCTGGGTCATAAATTTCATAAAGCAAAAAGTTGCTGGGTTTTGTATTTGTCCTGGAAGTAAGATTGATATTACTGCAAAACAAAACTAGTCCTTCAAAAGGGAAAGAGTGAGATGACTTTATAGTCATCTTAAGCAAATTTTCTGCTTTTTTTTAATAAACTTAAGTCTACCTATCTGGTTGCATCACAAGGTATGAATTACTAAATGTGAAAATTTCACTTAAAACTCTGCTCCTAGGGAATGTGTGCTGTTATTGGGGGACTCCTTTGGAAACTACTTCCAGCACTGGAAAACCACAAACTTTGCTGTGTGGATTTTGTTTTGGTTTTTTGGGGTGGGTTGTGTGGGAATTGACATGTTTCATATTATAAACTAATTGGAGTGTTTAATGACTAACAATCAGTGGACACACCTAATGAGATATTTGCCATGGATAGTAGATAACTATCAAGAGCGTATGATAGTATTGGGCTAAAATCGGTGCTAGCACTTAATGGATTTTTCTGTCCCTGCTCATAAGTACACTTTAGCGAAGAATTAGTAGAGCCAGCCACATGCTTCACTGGTCTGTTTCTTAAACTTTATTTTCTCTACCTGTGTTCTACAAGCAAGCATTCTGGCCAATGAAGCTATATTGTTTGAGAATCTAGGTCCATGGGCCTCTGGCTGGCTGCCATGTTCTGTTTTCTAAAATGTAGTCCAAACAAATGAAAAATGTTCTTGGTATTTGCATGTAACTGATAGCATAACATGCTTGTGGGAGCTATAGCAATCTCAAATGGGAGAAGTGGTATGCCCAATTACGAATGGGAGAGGTGTTCCATGAGAATTTCCTTAAGACATGGTCCATACTGTGGGAAAAACTTATGCCCTGCTGCGCTGCTCTGATCACTTCTTTAGACTACTCCTCTGAGGCAGGGAGGGGAAGGGGCTTGTAGTTTTCCAGCCCACCCTGACCTGTCAAAATTGGTTCACTTCACAACACTAAGTACTATACCCTTAGTTGCTACATTAAATGATGGGTGTCAGTTTGTCTTCAAATGACAAGCGATGGTCCTTTTAATTGAAGTTTAAAAAAAAAAAGCCTACTAGATGTGGTTTGGTTTTGTTTTGTTTCCTCATAAGCCACCTGTACTAGAGCTTGTCTATCACTGGCTGAAAATAGTTTCCTTACCAGAAAGCAAAAAAAATTATACTTGGAGCCAAGACACTCTTGGTGACTTTTTTTTTTTTCTTCCAATAGAGTGATCATTTCTGATAGCTTAAGGCCCTGTTCTGCAAACACTTCCACACAGTCCTGTGGAGGGGGGAGAGAGGCTTGCAGGACAAAGCATTTAGGCTCTTTCTGCATGAGCTGCAGTCCTTAAGTCCAGAACCCTTAACATAAGAATGGCCATGAGGGGTCAGACCAATGGTCCATCTAGCCCAGTATCCTGTCTTCTGGCAGTGACCATTGCCAATGCCAGGTACTTTGGCAGAAATGAACAGAATGGGCAATTAAGTGATCATTCCCTCTTCTCCACGCCCAGCTTCTGACAGTCAGAGGCTAGGGACACCAAGAACATTGGGTTGCATCCTTGACCATCTTAGCTAATAATGTATTTTTTTTTCTTAAATCACATTGCTCCCACAATAAAAGGTTTTGGCATCTGCATGTTAAGCTGTAGCAATAGATTAGTGGAAAGGAATTTCTTCTGGCTTAATGCAAGCTACTTTTACACTTGTTGCAGGTGATTTAAAAGGAACTGCAGTATAGTGTCTTAGGCTTTGTCTACACTGGCACTTTACAGTGCTGCAACTTTCTTGCTCAGGGGTGTGGAAAAACACCCCTCCGAGCGCAGTACATTTCAGCGCTGTAAAATGCCAGTGTAGACAGTGCACCAGCACTGGGACCTATTACCGTTGTAGAGGTGGGTTTTTTAATAGCTGGTGCCGCAACTACACAGCCGTGTTAAAGCGCTGTCGCAGCAGCGCTTTAATGTTGCTAGTGAAGACGTGTCCTTAGTCCTGGGACAAGGGACTCATTGAGTTCTCTTTTACATAAAGAGGCAATTTGTAGACCTGATTCTTGTAATTCTATTCAAGGAGTGAGAGTAAGGGTTGTGAACCCAGTCATTTCCAATAAGGTACTTATTGAGCTCCTTGTTCTAATCTTGAATGCTTTAGCAGTATCTGTTTATCTGTTGCATTGTGACTTTATTCTAAGGATTGGAGTTTAAATGCCTGAACACTAGTTCCTTGACATGATCTAAACTGAACTTGCCTGACTCTTTCTTAACCTTTCTGAGATTGCGGGTGACTGTGAATAAGAAGCTAATTCTTGCATTGTCTTTCTTCCTTCATTCAGAAGGTATATGATGACTTTACATGCATACTGAGCAGGATTTTCCTGGAACTATCAGAATGAGTAAAATAACATGATGTTGTCAGTTATGCTGCTGATGACACCGGGAAAGTGCTTCTGTGTATGACCAGCAATAAGCTTCTGCAGAACGATGCTCATCTTGGGTGCTTTTTGTGAATGAACCTACTGCAAACAGAGAAGCTGGGGTGTGGCTGCACACTTCAGTAGAAAGTTGTAGATGTGCTGATTCTAATTTGAATGCTAGGCTTAAACCTCACGTCTGAGACGGTGCAAGCCCTCACAATTAGCTTCCTACTGATTATGGAGGTGAGAACAATTGAGTGAGTGGTCCAATATATCCAGAAGTGGGTAGGTCTCAGTCTAATATTAAAGCAACTGGTTATAATAAGTTACATAATCTTAATATGTGGTGCTACCCAGCTTCACCTACAATAATCTAACTCTTAAAAGATGATTGGGCAGAGTCTTGTCATGTACTGCTATACTGTCAGACTCAAGGACTTAATGTTCAATTCAGCATGCCCTCAAGTTACCTTTTGGACACTATTCTGACTATAAAATACAGCTGCTGTTCCCATTAACTTCTAAAGGAATTAGCCATACATTTGAGGGCAGAATTGAGTGCCCACCTAGAATGTACTTCCTAGATGTGCTTCTGTATAAAGACTGCTGAGAAATGCTCTAATGCTCAACATGCTTACCGTTTGCAGGGTAGAAAGAGAAAATTTATCTTAAGCTCTTGATCAAATTCACTCTGCTGCAAGGGCAGGTTATAGACTTTATTAGGAACACTTAGGGCTTGTCAACACTTTCCAGAGGATTGATACTGTGGCGATCAATGCATCAGTGTTCTAGTGAAGACCCGCTAAATTGACCGCCAATTGCTCTCCCATCGACTCCTGTACTCTACCGGATCAAGAAGAGTAAGGGGAGTCTATCGGAGAGTGTTTCCCTTCGACATTGTGCAGTGTGGACCCTGCAGTAAGTAGATCTAAGCTACATCAGTTTGAGTTACACTATTCGCGTAACTCAAATTGCATAGCTTAGATTGACTTTTCCATTTAGTGTAGACAAGGCCTCGGAAGGTCATATGAGACTGACGGATCAGATTTTCAGGCACAGTGTAGCAACCCTAGCTCACTAGAAGAATCTTGCTGTAGAATCAGTATAACTAGTCTTGGGAAGTTTACACTAGCACAATGGGTTTCAACCCTTTTTCATTTGTAGACCCCTAAAATTTTTCAAATGGAGATGCCAGACCCTTTTGGAAATTCAACCTCTGGTCTGTGGACCCTGATCATAGCATTCTTGGACTGAAAATGACTGAACAGAATTCAACTAACAAGTTCGGCCCTGCATTTGACACACCGTGAGAAGATGCTAAACTGTGGGCTTCTATGATAACTATAACACTTCTGGGTTTTGACCTGTAGGTGGGGGTACTCACATACTTTGGATTGATCAGAAAAACAGAATGCCCTTTTCTGGGATCTGAAACTTTATTTTCTATGCCCTGGAACTGAAAGCTTTCTGTCTCTCTGCCTCTCACCTTTTGGTCCACAGACTGAAAACAGCTGCCCTAGCTCTAATGGCATGGAGCAGTACAGCAGCTTCTATGCCTTCTGCTTTCTCTGTTGCTTGTGTGAGGGTGGCTGGCCTTCCTTTAGCTCTTGTTGCTGTTTTTTTTGTTTAAGCCCTTCGAGGCCACAGGCTACCAATGTAAGTTGATCAGCCTTTACTAGGGGTATGTCTAAACTATGAAGACTATACCAGCATAGCTATGTTGCTGGAGCTATGGCTGGCTGTATCCTGTAGAAGACAGCCTACAGCAATGGAGGGGGTTTTCCTGTTGGTGTAGGAACACCACCTTTCCAAACAGTGGTAGCTATGTGGATGGAAGCACCCTTCCATTGGCATGGGTGCATCTACACTGGGGGCTAGGTTGGTATAGCTACGTCAGATGGTGTGGATTTTTCACACACCTGACTAATGTAGCTATGTTAGCTGGTAACTTCTCTGTATAGACCAGACCTCTGCCTCGGTGGGAGGAGAAGTTCAGGAAAACTTGCTTTCATAAGTGCTAGATAAACTACCTAGACTAAACTTAAATCTGTCTGCTTCATATTAGAAGGACCATCTCTCAAGTGGGTATCTGTTTCTGCAGCAGCACCCTCTCCTGTGCTGTGGTTTCATACTTGGCTGGGATGAGGTTCTAGACTGGGTCTCTTCCCCATTCAGGCTTTTAGACTTGGGTACTACAAGAAGATCCCCTGGTAATTATGTACAGCAACATGTACCAGTAAAAAGGGAAGAAATTCTAATGAATTGATGGCAATCCAGGTGCCTTGCAGTACACTTAATGTAATAGGAATGACCCACTCAGACATAAGCATAGTCTGGTAACTTTGAGGGCTCGGGCCACTTTCCAAATGATGGGAGAGGGGAAATCTTAGCAGATATCACTCATTTTGTAGGAGGTAGCAATGGCAATCAAACTAGAGCAAGTTTCCATAGTACTAGTCACTGAAACTTTCTTTAGTGCGAGACTCTCTCAACCCCTTTGCTAACTGTCTTGCTAAATCTAAATGTTTGGCTATGTGTACAGTACAGATTACATTGGTGTAAGTTATGTTGCTCAAGTGTGAATAAGCCGCCACCCCCCCCCGCGAGTGACATAAGTCATGCTGACCTAAGTGCCAGTGTGTATATCAAGTATCAGGGGGTAGCCGTGTTAGTCTGTATCTACAAAAACAACAAGGAGTTTGGTGGCACCTTAAAGACTAACAGATTTATTTGGGCATAAGCTTTCGTGAGTAAAAACCTCAGTGGGAGAAGCTCTCCCACTAACATAGCCGCCCCTGCTAGCAGGAGCTGGAGTAACAAAGTCAACGGGAAAGAGCTCTCCCATCAGCTGAGTGTCTGCACTAGCAGCACTACAGTGGTGCAGCTGTGCTGCTGTAAGCTCTCATAATGTAGCCATGGCCTTTGGGTGGAGAGAGAAACTATTGGTTCTTGGGTTTTCTCTCTGCAATAGAGAAGCTGACTGCTACTCTCCTGTTTTCTTCCGTTGCACTCGAATGATGTCTGGTTACTGATAGACAATAGGGGAGCTTTTAGCCCTCTGTAAATAGATGATTGTACACCATGAGTGGGAGGAGCAATGAATAGCAGTATCTTGCCAATTTGGCTTACTGCCTCAAATGATACTGTCCTTGCTGTAAAGATCAGTCTCGTATGCTGTGCTCGTTACTTGTGTCAGAAGGGAGCTTTGCCTGGGTGGCACAAAAGATTTTAACAGAACTGATATGAAGAGCTCAGAAGGACACTTTCCCAAATGGAAAGTCAACTCTGCATGTCAGTATTTGGAAATTAATGCTGTTTGTCTAAAGTTAGGTATATTACTGAGTCTCTTTTAAAAAGAGTAACATGAGAAAAGATCTAACCTCTTTTCTTTCTGCCAAAAAACCCACTGCAAAACTAGCTGCTAATCTTGGTCAGGGTACAGTGTAAACTTCTTAATACTGGCTACTTTATGCAAGTTAGTTTTCATATATAATCTGTCTCCAGGTGCATCTCTACATGCTCATCAGTTTGAGCATCACAAGCTCTTATGCTCCAGGGAGTGAGAATCTGCTTCCTTTATGGCAGAGGTTATCAGTCTTTCTGTCTGATGTTCCCACAACATGCTATAAAAACTCCATGGCCCACCTGTGCCACAATAACTGATTTTCTGCATATAAGCCAGGGCTGGAGTTAGGGGATATCAAGCAGGGCAATTACCTAGGCCCCCATGCCACAGGGGGCCCCCACAAAGCTACATTGCTACAGGCTTCAGCTTTAGCCCCAGGTGGCGAGGCTCAGGGACCGTGGTGCTTTGGCTTTCTGCCCTGGGCCCCAGTGAGTTTAATGCTGGCCCTCCTTGGAGGCCCACCTGAAACCTGCTCGAGGCCCCCTACAGGGCCCTGGACCCCTGGTTGAGAACCACTGCTTTAGGGTGTACTGCTATGCCTTCCATTCTACAAGGAATGGTGCTGCCCGCTACACCTGTCATGTCTGAAGGTTGTCCTGCATGTCACATTACATTCTCTGCAATTCAGATAGTATCAGGATAACAAACAAACATAGGTCTCCAGCTTGCTAAAAGAGCAGTACTACTAAATGAGTCACCTGGTCTTGCTGAATTTCCAGCACAATTTAACCTTGATAGCAGTGTGCTAGACCTGCTGATGACCAATAGATAGGCGCTCTCATCTCTAAGCAAACAGATGAAGGTTTGAGGCTGGCATGCAACAAAAGCAAGTGATCAGCCAGCTTTTGCCTTGCCTATTTAAGGGCTGGAAAAAAATTGAATAGAGTTCTTAAGGAGGGATTTGGAGATGAGGATCAGGCCTGCCCTGTTAGGGTTGGGTGTGGGGTCCAGACATGAGTAGATTGTATGGAAGGTGTCACAATAAAAGGGGGAGACCTGCATCGTATGGAGATGCTGACTTGCTCATCTCAATGAGCCTAAGTTTGGCTGACATAGGGCCCTGAAGAAAAGGGCCAGGAGCTAAAGGATATGTCTACACTGGGGGTTGGGGGTGAGGTAGGGAGACCTTTCAGCAGGGAGTTTCTGTGCCCAGGCCAACTAAGTTGGACTCATAGGCCTCGCATTATGGGGCTAAAAATAGAAGTGTAGATGTTCCCCCTTGGATGGAGCCTGGGCTCTGAGGCCTCCCCCACACCACCTTGCTGCGTTTCAGTGCTCAGGCTGAGTCAGTTGATCGAGTGTGTGTGTGTGCGCCCTTAATTTGCCTCTGCAGTGAAGACAAGGCAATCAAAGAGCTGCTGGGCAGTGTCAGTGAAGTAGGTGGGAAGTACTGCATCCTCCTGTTTCACTTAGTTTTTGCCATTTGTGAATTATACACTGGTCAATCTGTTCTTCCTATGCCTCTGGCCTTACCTTCATCACAAAAAGCATTCAATAGGATTTTACCTCTAGCTAGTTCCTGAGTTAAGACAAAGCAGTTGGGTGACCTCTTGTGTGAGAACTACAATATTTTTTAGTGAAAATGAGGCCACCAAAACATAGGAAGAATATCTGGCATACCAGTAAAGCTAATCATATTATTATGGACTCCTTCAAAGCCATTGTACAGCCTTTGCTTACATTTAGTCAATTTATAATCTTACGGTAGGTCACATTGCAAACAAACAGCAGTTAAAAATAAAATTTGGGCTTTCTTGCCCCCAATTCTCTGCTTTAACTCCTTGACTATACTATAACTCCTGTACATAAATGGGGTATAAATATTTACACTTGATAGCTTAGTAATAATACATTTAGTTATAATATCTCTAGAGATATTCATTATAGATGGGAAATTCTTCAACAGTTACACTATCCTTGAAGACCAGCATCTAAACAAAAACTCATTTATGTTAAGGGTACATGTAGGACACTTCATGGCTATTTTAAGACCAAAAGCTGCTCAAATTGCCCCCTGTCAAATAGGCAAAATGCTAATTACTGCATTTTAAATTTGTGTTTAACTCTTCAAGTGTGGCACCTATGTAGGAGGAAAGACTAATGCCCCATAGGACGACAGTGCAATAAGGCACATTCTGTAGTGGAGCTTGCTATCTAAATTTGGCTTTTTAAATTGAGGGCTTTGTTTACCAAACTTTCACTACTGTGTTCTCAGCTGTTAATTCTGACCTACCCTTCATCTAAAATATATGCCATATTGAACATCAATAAGTTTTTAATGCTGCACAAAATAAACTGCTCTCCAGTTCTGTAGAACATAACTTAAAGCAATGACAGTGCTTCATCAACTATTTTGACTTATTAATTCATTTCACCGATGGGGTAAATTGAACATATCCAGGAATTCCCTTAAGAATACAGGTTAAGGATCTTGCATTTCTCTGTACTAAATAACACCTAGAAGCCATAACTGAGATAAAGGTCCTATTAGTAAGACAATCCCATGCCCTGCATTTATGGCCTAAAAAACAAGACCAAGTATGAAAAGAAGGCATATGTGTTCTCTCTATAGGTGAGGAAACAAGCTAAGTGACTTCCCATAAGTCTCAGTCCTTCCAGAGCCAGGAATTGAATTGAGCCCTAGTCCAGTGCCCTAATTGCAAGACCATTCTTCTCTGCTCTCCTATTGGTATTGTGAAACCCTGAACTATTTCTATGACTTTTTGCAATCTCTGGCAACCTAATTCTTCTCCAAACACTTGTGTAGACCTCTTGTGAGCTAGACTGCTCTCCTGTTGCCTAGTTAAGTAACTCATTGCAGTAACAGATTTCAACAGACTGTAAACTGGGACCGTTCTGTAGCAGTAACATCTTAAATTTTTAAAGGGAACCACATCTTGCTAGCATACAACTGACTAGCATCCTGAATTTAAGTGTAGTTTTCATATGTCTATTTTTATACTAGTAAACACTGACAGACCCAGACCAGTGGGGTACAGAAGTCTGGTAGAGGGCAAATATACTGGTCACTAGATGAGTAGTTTTCTGTTCCCTGAGTTACCAGAGTAGGGGCTGCATTAGAGTAATCAGGAACCTGCTAGAACCAGTTAAGGCAGGCAAGCTAATTAGGACACCTGGAGCCAATTAAGAAGCTGCTAGAATCAATTAAGGCAGGCTAATCAGGGCACTTGGGTTTTAAAAGGAGCTCACTTCAGTTTGTAGTGCAAGTGTGAGGAGCTGGAGCAAGAGGCACAAGGAGCTGAGGCTGGGTCTACACTACCCACCTGAATCGGCGGGTAGAAATCGACCTCTTGGGGATCGATTTATCGTGTCCCAACGGGACGCAACAATCGATCCCCGAATCGATGCTCTTACTCCACCAGCGGAGGTGGGAGTAAGTGCCGTCGACAGGAAGCCGCAGAGGTCGATTTTGCCGCCGTCCTCACAGCGGGGTAAGTCGGCTGCAATACATCGAATTCAGCTACGCTATTCACGTAGCTGAATTTGCATATCTTAAATCGACTCCCCCCTGTAGTGTAGATGTAGCCTGAGAGAGAGGGTGTGCTGCTGGAGCACTGAGGAGCACAAGCGTTATTCTCACCACAGGACCTTCCTCCTGGTGTCTGATAAGGAAGGTGTTTGGAGGAGGCCATGGGGAAGTAGGCCAGGGAGTTGTAGCTGTCATGCAGCTGTTACAGGAGGCACTATAGACAGCTGCAGTCCACAGGGCCCTGGGCTGGAACCTGGAGTAGAGGGTGGGCCCGGGTTCCCCGCAAACCTCCCAATTGACCTGGACTGTGCCTTCTTCCAGAGGGGAAGGTCTCTGGACTGTTCCCTGACCCACATGGTGAATCTCTGAGGCAAGAAAATCCCCCAATAAGCGCAGGACCCACCAAGATAGAGGAGGAACTTTGTCACAACACCTACTTTATTTGGTGTTCAGTCTTTTTACAACATGCTGTGTAAACACATTTGGTGTAAATATTCTTTAGTTTTGCTTTGATCTAACTTCATAATATGCAATAAAGTTTAACAGCTTTAAGCATCTGGGTAAATAACTACCAGCTTCTGAAAACAGTATTTGCTCCACGACATATTTTTTTCTCTAAAAGTCTATTGTGACTCTTCCTCTTGTGGTTAGAGGCGTGAGCTGGCAACAGGCATTTATGAATGTCACTGCCAGTTGTGAGTTTCTGAGACAAACATTGTGTTCTTGCTTGTTGCCCTTTTGTGCAGTGGTGTGATTTCAGACTCTCCTGCCATTGGCCTGCCCTCCCTCCCCTGAATGGCTTGTCTGCTAGTTACCTTTAGCCTAGTGGGCAGGAGCTGTAGGGCTCAGCATGTGACTAATGGTCTGAGAGACCTTGGCTGAGAGGAAAGCACCAGCTGAGCTGACAGCAACACTCCCCTCTGCCCTCTCCTCTTCTCCTCTCCTCCCCTCCCCCATGGTCTGTTCTTGCTGCAGTATGTTGTAAGTTAGTATTTGAAGGCCAAGAGAGACAAAATGCTCTCCAGTGCTTTCTCCTGTACATAAGCAGCAGATAAAATCCACTTCCTATGCTTATTTACATTGCCTTGTACTACTACGTAAAACCTTGAAATGTCATTTTGTCCTGCTGTGTGAACAAAGATACACTGATGTCATGATGGGGAAATGGGATGCCTCTAACATATCTGGTGGCTCTTCATAGGTCAGTTGTGACGACAACTCACTTCAATTAGCTATGGAAAGTTCAGCATAAAGGCTTATCTTGCTGGACTTGCAAGGTGGAAAATGCTCCTGTTGCTGTGCTACCATGGCATTATGGTGCTTTGCCACTAACATTCTGGCATTCGAAGGCATAATGTTCAAATGTAGGCAAAAAACAAAGAAAGCGAATGTCGCCACTTCTGGTTTCTTGACATAACCCCCAGGTTAGATTCCTAATGTCGCTGAAGCAGTCTTACAACATAGCTATTTTGTAGATAATTATTTCATATGTGCCAAAGGCACAATCTGCTATAAACAACTCTCCTTTTGAGAGGTAAAGTAGCAGTTTGGTTAAAATGCAGCACATGCTAACAATTGGCTTAGAATTAGGATATTTTAGAGCTCTGATCCATCTACTTTTTTTATCTTATTATCCAGAACTGTTATTGGATTGACTAATAGTTGCTTACCTGAAATTACTGATTTAGTGCTGAGCAAGGTATTGTTCAGTAACTGAAATCGTAAGACAAAGTGTATATCCCTTTCTGTTGGGAAGGGGCAAGTGGAAAGGGATTATCCTATTATGTAAAAGTATTTCTCATATCAACAGCTGCCAGCATAAGGAACAACTGCAACCGACCGAGATGCAAGCACATGAATTGTTTAGACATCTGCGAATGCCAGAACTTGATGATTTCAGACAGTATATACGCACACTTCCAACCAACACTTTGATGGGGTTTGGTGCATTTGCAGCTCTTACAACATACTGGTATGCAACAAGACCCAAAGCCCTGAAACCACCATGCGACCTATCCATGCAGTCTGTGGAAGTAGAGGTAAGTGCATTTCTGTCTAGCCATGCCTGTAGCGGGCAGCTTTAAAACCTGGGGTACTTACAGTGGGAAGGATGACTAACCTCTGTGTGGAGTATCTCCCTGGAAAGTGCTTTCTTCCTGCAGGGGGCAACTTTTTACATGAAGCAACTTCTTTAGGCTTCTGAATTCTTTCCACTCTTAGTAGAATATCTTGAGTTCCTTGATGTTAATTGATATAGGGCTTCATTCTAAATTATTTCCCTAATATTTTTGTTTAATGATAGCACAAAAGCTCTGTCAGAACAGATGAATATGAAACCACTTTTCTCCCTTAACCACCCGGTTAAGCTGATGTCCATCTAAATAACTAGTGTTCTTGGTCGATCAGGATTCAGTTGCAATAGGTCTCTTCTGCAGGTTAGTGCTGTGTAAGTATAGAGACCAAACACTTGAGTATTCCTGCTGTTGCAGTTAGCTTTTTACTGGCTTTCAGCAAATGGCAGACTTGTCATCTTACATCATTTTCCAACTGTTAAAACTATCTGTTTTTTTTTTTTTCTTAAGTTGGTCAGTAATAAAATGTGTTCTGGGCTTCGTGGCAAGACTACCTGGTATAGGTGTGCCTTTTATGTGTGCACAAGTCAGCAACCTTTTAAAACGTTTGCCTGGATTTTATTCTGTGGTGCTAGATAACGCATGCTGTTGGCAAGGGGCAGGAGTACTAGCAAACTGTGACCTAGCTCAGTATTGCTTTCTTAGTAATGGATAAAGATTCTCATCCACAATTCAGGTGTGGACAAGAATATCAGACTGGGTTAACTAGTTAAACTTCAGCATTTGGTATGCATCAACCGAGTATGTGGATAGAATTGTTTAAGCAGTGGCTATAATAGGGGGCTTTCTATAGCTGAGCAGAGAAGGCTTTAAACAGAGATGGCCATTAGCATTCTAGAAGGATATTTCCAGTCTCTCCTCCCCAATCTTGGTTATAGACTTCTCAGTCCCAGGAACTTCTGTGGGGAGGTTGCTGGTGAACTGTAGGGATACACTGGTGGTAGTTCCTCCTTCCTTGTCTCTTATAGAAAAACCCAGGATTCAACTGCCAGAATAGTGAAGAGACTCAGTGAGTCTGAACTTCCCTTGATAGCCAAGAGAGTCAATACTGTTGAACTGTAAAAACACTCAAAATATATTGACAGCAAATGCTAAGTCTCCTATTCTAACTTGACTTGTCTGTCCATAACTAGTCATTGTGTACTAGATGAAGTTGACCTATGAATACTAACATGGAATCCTGTTAACTTAGTAACTTGTCTTAAGCTTCATAAAACTGAAGTAAGAGCAGTTAGTAACTAAACTAACACAAACTAATGTATAAAGTTGCTAAAACAAGAGTTTACTTGCTGTAAAAGTTGTAAGAAAGCAAACTTCAGCCTGAAAGATGGACATCTTGTCTGCAATATTCCTGAGTGTGTTCAAAAAAAAAAAATCCTCTTGGATTTTTTTGGCTGGCTTCTCCGTTCAAAAGGAACTACAATGGCCCAGTAAAAGTAACAAGTCTTTATGTTCAAGAGAAGCATCAATAGCATGAATTAAAAATAAGAACCATTTTCTACTGGTAGGTATCTCTAATGCAACCATTGCACTGGTATGAAACTAGTAATATGTACTCCTATACCGGGAGTAGTAGTCAAAGCAGGAGTATTAATGTACTTTGTCAGTGAAGTAACTTCACAATTTAACTTAGTGGTGAAACACAATTTGTCACAAGTGGCAAAATCCCACCACCTGCTTTCAGCACTAGTTAGTGGTGGCTGTCCTGCTTGATAGAGCTCTAAAAGCTGTAACTGGAAGAAGTGGTGTAGAGAAGTCGCTCTCAACCTTTCCAGACCACTGTACCCCTATAAGGAGTCTGATTTTTGTCTTGCATACCTCCAAGTTTCACCTCCCTTAAAGACCACTTGCTTACAAAATCAGACATAAAAGCACAAGTGTCACAGCACACATTACTGAAATTGCTTACTGTCTTTTTTACCATATAATTATAAATCAATTGGAATATAAATATTGTACAGTGCATAGTTATATAGAGCAGTATAAACAAGTCATTGTATGAAATTTTAGTTTGTACTGACTTCACTAGTGCATTTTATGTAGCCGGTTATAAAAGCAGACCACTCATCTAGATTTTGATGTACCCACCCAGAAGACCTCTGCGTACCCACAGGGGTACATGTACCACTGGTGTGGAGCAGTGGTATGCAGCAAGCTATTCTGGTAGCTGAGCAAAGAGCCAATGTCTCAAAGTATAGGCTCTCACTGCCAGTCCTGTAACAACTGGAAAGCTCTCACCCTTTTGGGATTTTAATTGTCACTGGTTCCTTGGATGAACAGGACCCTCTTGACAGTGGTCTGGAACTTAATAAAGAAAGTCCTAGACCATGGACAAATACATAAAATGCAGTCTTTGATCAACTTCCTTATTGCTTCTCGAGCATAATCTAAATTGGCTCCCATCTCAAATGGATTCTATAGTTGGAATCATGAGTCCATAATATTATAACCCTTTAAACAACCCCAGTATAGGAACAACTGAGATCTGTATTGTACTGACTAATGACAGATTTGCTGGATCACAAATAAAGTAGGACTGCACTGGAATGACTCAGTAAAAATTAATCTAACAAATTACAGTAGAGATTGAAGAAATTTCATTTTGGAGGACTCATTGGAAACGTACAAAACTTGTGAATTGCCAAGTAAACTGTATAAGTCAATATTCTTAATTTTATCCAAAAGACCTTAGCGCAGTACCATGAGACTAGACTGTTGTAGTCAAGTAAATGACAATGATAAGGAACTACGTCTTAGAAGTAAATTCCGAATATTCTGTAGTAAAGTTTGTGAAACTAGCATTCTAGTAATAGTAACATGAAATCTCATTACAGTATTTTGAATCTCAGCTGAGAAAGGGGTAGAGTTAGCAGTTTTGTGGACCACTTCACTTCTGGATTAGTGAGGTGAAGTTCTAGAATGCATATTTTAAAACTTGTACATTAATAGTGACCTCTAGAGTTATAGCTGAAACTTTCAATGGTTGGTCTGTGTGGTGCACTTTTTTAAACCCAAGTGATCACAATACATAGCACAGTGATTACCTTAACTTCACTTAACCTAAATCTTGATTTATAAAAATAACCCAGACAAAACTAATCTTATCTAGTCTAGCCTGAAAATCAGGAGTTTACGTGCATTTCTTGCACAGGCATTCTGCCTCTAAAGAACAGTCAGGGTAATTATAGGTATTACAATAACTATTCACAAGTAGTTTGAGTGGTGAAGTTGCCAAATTCTAAGTGCTAGAGCCAACTACTCACATTCTGCTCTGCCTTTTTAAGGAAGGATGCTGACCCTCTGATGGCTGGTTTCACTTTAGAAAGATATCATTACTATTATTCCTTTCCAGCTAGGCCCCAGCAATCATATAGGCATTACTGTAAAAGCTTGTCCATATCACTCTGATCCTATTTGCAATACAGACATCTTATTGTATTTAAGTAGCACTTTATGTATAGCTGAATGTAAAGCATTTTGTAAAATTCCAAAGGCATGTAGCTAGCGTGATACTGCACTCTCCTGGCTGTAACTTTTTCAGGAGCATTATCCAGTGATAACCACATCCCTAACTGTGCATGTATCTGCAGGTACACTTGAAACTGCCTAGTCAAACCTAGACTGACCTTTTACCCACATTGAAGGATATCTGAATAGTCATAGCTGTCAGTTTGATAGCCATGTGCCTTGCCCAAGTAACTATGTGTAGAACTCCACATTAAAATCTGAATGCACAAAAACTGAGGACAGGAATCTCTTCAAAATGACAATGTACATTATGCTATTTAGTGGCTCTTTCTCTCCAGGCCTCAAACTGTTGGTAAATTCTCAAATTGCTGCACTTAGAATGTATGTAAGTTATATCCAGGGCCTCATTTGGAACATATGGACAGGGGCTTTCTCTAGCACTTTTTTTTATAAATCCAGATAAACAAACATTAGGGATGCTAGTGACCTCTAGTATCAGAGGGGTAGCCGTGTTAGTCAGAATCTGTAAAAAGCAACAGAGGGTCCTGTGGCACCTTTAAGACTAACAGAAGTATTGGGAGCATAAGCTTCATCTGACGAAGTGAGGTTCTTACCCATGAAAGCTTATGCTCCCAATACTTCTGTTAGTCTTAAAGGTGCCACAGGACCCTCTGTTGCTAGTGACCTCTAGTGTCTCCAAGGATGTCTGATTCTATAACTCTTCCAGAAATATAGCCTGTTGAGCTCACATGTTGCATGCATAGTATGGGCCATACAACAACTGGAAGACCTCTTCATGGTTGCCAGGTGCATTGCAAGGATTGCCACTTGCTCTGATAGTTTTTCTAGAATGTAGCTGCAGCCAAGATGATCTTTTGGAGGGTGAGGGGTTTTTCTTTATCCATGAAAAGACACAATAGCTCATTACCAATAAACTACAACACTAGAGGGATTTCTGATCTGCAGGCAGTCCTATTTTTTCTAGATCAGTTGGGGGGGAGGCAGAAATCTGATGAAGGGTGTCCAGCTTTGAAGGACTTCAGGGCAAACATTTTAAATGCAGATGTCTAACTTTAAAGGTCTCGAAGGGAGTTGTGTGCTCAAACTGAGCTGTTAACATGCCTACCTATGGATTGTCATAAAGTTGTACACCTAGTTTGAAATTTACTTAACAAGTACATTCTGGGCAGTTGAAATCACTACTGCTGCTGAGAATCACCTGCCAGTGTGCTTCCCTCTTTGGCAAACTAAGGTGAACAGTTCCTTGGGTCTTGAGGATGCAAACTCAAGCATTTCTTGGTGTAGATACAATCTTGTTTCATGGTGGCAATGCTAATCTTAAATACAACCCCTAGTCAACAGGAAACAAACCAGTGGTTGGTGTGTGTGTGTGGTTTTTTTTTTAAAGTGGGAACGTTTCTCTTGCTGTGTCAAATGACAAATCTTGATCTATAGATGAGCTCAAAGTATGAGTGGATCCTGTAGGTACTCAGTAAGTGGATGCATGTCTAGGGGCCACATAGTACCACTTCACCTGTGAGTCAGTACTCTAAATGCCTGTGTTTTAAACAGAATAGAAGCCAATGCTTTGACATTTTCATGACATTTTCAGGCCTTAAAACTTTTGCTGCATGTTACTATAGTGAGTACTTCTCACCAACTGTGAGAGTGCAGTTGGCCATTCTGCAGGATTTTATCTCCCCATCTTGTATTTGCACTATAGTAAAAAATTGCTACACTTAATCTGAGGGTTTGTCTACATCCAGCTAGCTTGCAGCAAGCTGGGGTGTGAATCTACACCACATTTGCCAGCTGTGGACTGCCTCTGTGTACCCTGCTGACATGCCTTAACAGTTCATTGGGAGTAGCTCAAACTTTAGCCATGGACTGCCTGGAGTAGATCAAAGTTTGAGCTACTCCCAATGAATTGTTAAGGCATGTCAGCAGGGTACACAGAGGCAGTCCACTGCTGGCAAATGTGGTGTAGATTCACACCCCAGCTTGCTGCAA